>NW_019943453.1:133817-151317 GCF_002910315.2 Salvelinus sp. IW2-2015 | reverse complement strand
TTGTGTGTGTGTGTGTGTGTGTGTGTGTTGTGTGTGTGTGTGGTGTGTGTGTGTGTGGTGTGTGTGTGTGTGTGGGGTGTGTTGTGTGGTGTGAGAACTCATAAAAATGTGAATACCCTGAGGATAAATTTACTGATTTCTTACCCGGAGAAATGTACGACAATTTGCGACAAGAGAAAGAAAGTGAGATTATGGTTAGCGCTAGATAATATAATATCAAGGTAATTGCATATGAAGGTCTAGCATGTTCTTACGATAAGTAGGCAATACTTATACCTATGCACGTTGTTTATCAAAACTTTATGATTAATGATTTCGCGAGCCTAAAATTGGAAAATCCTATTAAGTTAGGTTGTGGGTTGAATAGGTTCCAACTTTTGGGCTCTGAATCGATGTAGGCACCAGTGAAACTTGATGCTAAGGGCGCTTATATGTGATTCTTCTCTGGTAAACGTCGCTGCAGTTATTTCTTCCTGATTGAATGTGGCTAATTCAGGACTATTATAGCTTGAGAGATTGAGGAGTGAGATTAGGCCATAAATTGGACCAAATTGAGAAAGGGCCTAAGACCAAGTATCCGTTACATGCACAGGTTTTGTTTTTTCATTAAGGTTTGCAAATACTATTCACACATGGAGACAACAACATTGTTAGGATCTATTTGTTTTAGTGTCTAAAGCAATTTTCAACAGGGCATGTACTCACTATGGAGTTATTATCTTCTGAGTTTTAGTGACTACAACCAAGTGAATTTTTTTAGATTTTAAAGGCCTATCAAGGGGCTTTCTTAAAATAGAAATACGCTAGTCAGGAACTGACCTCTATTACAGGAGAGTTATGGTATAACCTTTTGTGGAGCGCGTTTAACATATTGGACATGCTCTAGGATATCGTCTGATAACAGCTTTCAGGCGTCAGAGGCGCCAGATGTAGCGAGGAAATAATATGATCACTGTTTTGGGTTAATATTGGGGTCATAGCACTGGATGACGTAGATTGTTTGAGGCGTAAATTAATTGACTATTATTGATTTAGGTATTACAACAGGAAAAATGTCCTTTGTCATCAATAATAATAGTTGTTAGGAATCAGATGATATCATTGTAGTGGTTTGGACAGGAGATATTTAAGCCAATTAGGGCAGCATGATGAATACGTAGCATTAATTGATTTTGTATGAGAAAGTAGTGAGTTTATTTCTTAGGAGTCGTAATTACTGTGGATAAAGGCATTCCAACACCTGTAAGACAGTGTCTGTAACCCTCTTCCTGTTCTCAGACAGTGTCTGTAACTCTCTTCCTGTTCCTAGACAGTGTCTCTAACTGTCTTCCTGTTCCTAGACAGTGTCTGTAACTCTCTTCCTGTTCCTATACTTTGTCTGTAACTCTCTTCCTGTTCCTAGACAATGTCTGTAACTCTCTTCCTGTTCCTAGACACTGTCTGTAACTGTCTTCTTGTTCCTAGACACTGTCTCTAACTCTCTTCCAGTTCAAATCAAATCAAATACAACAGTGTGTCGTATGTGTGAAATGCTTACTTACAAGCCCTTAACCAACAATGTAGTTTTGTGAAAATACCTAAAAAAAAAGTTTGAAATAACATTAGCTAATAATTAAAGAGCAGCAGTAAAATAACAGTAGCGATGCTATATTACAATGTTATTCCAAGATGGCATAGCAGTCAGACGTCCTTTGTCCTCGTCTTGTCGTGTCCCCTGTATATATATATTTGCATCTTCCCATATCTTTTATATATTTTCTTTTCCAAAAACTCAACTTCAAAACACTCTCCTGCAACCCGCCTCACCAATTTAAAAAAAAAATGTATTATTTACCTCAAATCTGAAATCCACAATAGAAGCTATCCAGAAGCTAAACAGAAGCTAGCCAGAAGCTATCCAGAAGCTAAACAGAAGCTATCCAGAAGCTAAACAGAAGCTATCCAGAAGCTAAACAGAAGCTAGCCAGAAGCTAAACAGAAGCTAGCCAGAAGCTAAACAGAAGCTAGCCAGAAGCTAAACAGAAGCTAGCCAGAAGCTAACCAGAAGCTAGCCAGAAGCTAACCAGAAGCTAGCCAGAAGCTAACCAGAAGCTAGCCATAAGCTAACCAGAAGTTAGCCAGAAGCTAGACAGTTTACTGGCTAACGTTAGTGTTCAGCAAACCACGGTTTGTGGTCATCAGCTATCCTTTAGCTCGAAAAGCTATCGCCAGTTTTGTACAACGCGACTCAGGCCAGAACATACCGGACCTATTTTTCTCTCCATATCCCTGGATTTCATCCGCAAGCTCTGGACATTTACACCTGGATCTCACAGCTAGCTAGCTGCTATCCATGTGACTATTGGCTTACGTCGATCCCGGAGCAAACATAAATTATTCCGGAGCTAGCCAGCTGAAGAGTTCCATCAGCCGCTCCTGGGCTTCAATCACCTATCCGGACCCATTTTACTGCCGATGCGGAGCCCCACCGGGCCTTCACAACTGGACTACCGACGTTATCTGCCCGAGGGAGTTATCCAACTGGCACCTCCGTCGCAACGTTACCTGAACGCCCATCTGCGGCCCGCTAATCGTTAGCTGTCTTATTGGCTGCTATCTGAATAGGTCTATCGGACAATTTTTCTTGGGTCACTATAACTATATCTATTTTGCCAATTGGAATGATCTCCTCTACCACACGGAACCCCACTAATCTACCATCGGAAATGCATGAGGTGGCTAAAAACAGACCTCCATCCTATGCTAGCTTGCTACTGATGGCCCGGCTAGCTGTCTGAATCGCCGTTACCCCAACCAACCTCACTACTCACTGGACCCTTATGATCACTCGACTAAGCACGCCTGTCCTTAATGTCAATATGCCTTGTCCATTGTTGTTCTGGTTAGTGTTTATTGGCTTATTTCACTGTAGAGCCTCTAGCCCTGCTCATTATACCTTATCCAATCTTTCAGTTCCACCACCCACACATGCAATGACATCACCTGGTTTCAATGATGTTTCTAGAGACAATATCTCTCTCATCATCACTCAATACCAAGGTTTACCTCCACTGTATTCACATCCTACCATACCTTTGTCTGTACATTATWCCTTGAAGCTATTTTATCGCCTCCAGAAACCTCCTTTTACTCTCTGTTCCAGACGTTCTAGACGACCAATTCTCATAGCTTTTAGCCGTACCCTTATCCTACTCCTCCTCTGTTCCTCTGGTGATGTAGAGGTGAATCCAGGCCCTGCAGTGCCTAGCTCCACTCCTATTCCCCAGGCGCTCTCTTTTGATGACTTCTGTAACCGTAATAGCCTTGGTTTTATGCATGTTAACATTAGAAGCCTCCTCCCTAAGTTTGTTTTATTCACTGCTTTAGCACACTCTGCCAACCCGGATGCTCTAGCCGTGTCTGAATCCTGGCTTAGGAAGACCACCAAAAATTCTGAAATCTCCATTCCTAACTACAACATTTTCAGAAAAGATAGAACTGCCAAAGGGGGCGGTGTTGCAATCTAGTTCTGTCCTACTATCTGTCCTACTGTCCTACTACCCAAGCAATTTGAACTTCTACTTTTAAAAATCCACCTCTCTAAAAACAAGTCTCTCACCGTTGCCGCCTGCTATAGACCACCCTCTGCCCCCAGCTGTGCTCTGGACACCATATGTGAACTGATTGCCCCCCATCTATCTTCAGAGCTTGTGCTGCTAGCTGACCTAAACTGGAACATGCTTAACACCCCAACCATCCTACAATCTAAGCTTGATGCCCTCAATCTCACACAAATGATCAATGAACCTACCAGGTACCACCCCAAAGCCGTAAACACGGGCACCCTCAAAGATATCAACTTGCCCTCCAAATACACCTCTGCTGTTTTCAACCAAGATCTCAGCGATCACTGCCTCATTGCCTGCATCCGTAATGGGTCAGCGGTCAAACGACCTCCACTCATCACTGTCAAACGCTCCCTGAAACACTTCAGCGAGCAGACCTTTCTAATCGACCTGGCCCGGGTATCCTGGAAGGATATTGATCTCATCCCATCAGTAGAGGATGCCTGGTTATTTTTTTTTATAAATGCCTTCCTCACCATCTTAAATAAGCATGCCCCATTCAAGAAATTTAGAACCAGGAACAGGTATAGCCCTTGGTTCTCTCCAGACCTGACTGCCCTTAACTTCTTATGGCTGCATCCCGCTACCAGGATCGATATGACAGCAGCCAGTGAAAGTGCAGGGCGCCAAATTCAAAAAACAGAAATCTCATAATTAAAATTCCTCAAATATACATGTGTCTTATATCATTTTAAAGGTAATCTTGTTGTTAATCCCACCAAAGTGTCCAACTTCAAATATGCTTTTCAGCAAAAGCACTACAAACGATTATGTTAGGTCAACACCAAACCACAATAAGCACAGCCATTTTTCCAGCGAAAGATAGCGTCCAGAAAAAGCAGAAATAGAGATAAACTGATCACTAACCTTTGATTATCTTCATCAGATGACACTCATAGGACTTCATGTTACACAATACATGCATGTTTGTTGATAAAGTTCATATTTAAACAATAAATCTGAGTTTACATTGGCACGTTACATTCACTAGTTCCAAAACATCAAGTGATTTTGCATAGCCACATTGTTTCAACAGAAATACTCATCATATGTAGATGATAATACAGTTATCACATGGATTATAGATATACCTCTCCTTAATGCAACCGCTCTGTCAGATTTCAAAAAACCTTTACGGAAAAAGCAAATCATGCAATAATCTGAGACGGAGCTCAGACCAATGCCATTAGCCGCCATGTTGGGGTCAACAGAAACCAGAAAATACATGATAAATGTTTCCTTACCTTTGATGAACTTCATCAGAATGCATTCCTAGGAATCCCAGGTCCCATAAATGCTTGATTTGTTCGATAATGTCCGTTATTTATGTCCAATTAGTTACTTGGTTAGCGCTTTTTGTAAACAATTCCAAAGTCACAAAGCGCGTCCACCTATAACGTGACGAAATGTCCAAAAGTTCCGTAACATCAGTAAACATGTCAAACGATGTACTGAATCAATCTTAGAATGTTGTTAACATCATCTTGAATAACGTTCCAACCGGAGAATTAGATTGACTTCAGAAGAGCGGTGAACGAAGGTCCTCATTTACATTTACATTTAAGCATTTAGCAGACGCTCTTATCCAGAGCGACTTACAAATTGGTGCATTCACCTCTATGATATCCAGTGGAACAACCACTTTACAATAGTGCATCTAACTCTTTTAAGGGGGGGGGGTTAGAAGGATTACTTTATCCTATCCTAGGTATTCCTTAAAGAGGTGGGGTTTCAGGTGTCTCCGGAAGGTGGTGATTGACTCCGCTGACCTGGCGTCCGTGAGGAGTTTGTTCCACCATTGGGTGCCAGAGCAGCGAACAGTTTTGACTGGGCTGAGCGGGAACTGTACTTCCTCAGAGGTAGGGAGGCGAGCAGGCCAGAGGTGAGTGAACGCAGTGCCCTTGTTTGGGTGTAGGGCCTGATCAGGCCTGAAGGTACGGAGTGCCGTTCCCTCACAGCTCCGTAGGCAAGCACCATTGTCTTGTAGCGGATGCGAGCTTCAACTGGAAGCCAGTGGAGAGACGGAGGAGCGGGGTGACGTGAGAGAACTTGGGAAAGTTGAACACCAGACGGGCTGCGGCGTTCTGGATGAGCCTCCTCATGTGAACGCGCATGTGAAAGCGAAAGCATGGTCAGTTCGTGGCAGACCTGACAAATTCCGGTCTCCTTCGGCCCCCTTCACATTAGAGTCATCAGACAAGTTATATTGACTGTTGACATCTAGTGGAAGCCGTAGGAAGTGAAAACTCATCAATATCTCGCTGTAATTTCAATGAGAGCTTGGTTGAAATCTGCACCTCAGAAAAATTTCAAACAGGAAGTGGACTTCTCAGGTTTTTGCCTGCCATATGAGTTCTGTTATACTCACAGACATATTTCAAACAGTTTTAGAAACTCAGAGTGTTTTCTATCCAATACGAATAATAATATGCTTATATAGCAACTGGGAGAGGAGCAGGCAGTTACTATGGGCACCTCTGTGCACCTTTCATCCAAGCTACTCATACTGCCCCTGCAGCCATAAGAAGATAACCAACACAAAACATCCTATGACGTTCTGCATTAGCATCGAACAGCCCCGTGATATGCAATTCAGGGAAGCTAGAAACCAATATACACAGGCAGTTAGAAAAGCCAAGGCTAGCTTTTTCAAGCAGAAATTTGCTTCCTGCAACACAAACTCAAAAAAGTTCTGGGACACTGTAAAGTCCATGGAAAATAAGAACACCTCCTCCCAGCTGCTCACTGCGCTGGGACAGGAACACTGTCACCACCGATAAATCCACTATAATTGAGAATTTCAATAGCATTTTTCTACGGCTGGCCATGCTTTCCACCTAGCTCCCTACCCCGGTCAACAGCACTGGCACCCCCCACAGCAACGCCCAAGCCTTCCCCATTTCTCCTTCTCCCAAATCCAGTCAGCTGATGTTCTGAAAGAGCTGCAAATCTGGACCCCTACAAATCATCCGGCATAGACAATCTGGACCCTTTCTTTCTACAATTATCTGCCGAAATTGTTGCAACCCCTATTACTAGGCTGTTCAACCTCTCTTTCGTGTGGTCTGAGATTCCCAAAGATTGGAAGCAGCTGCGGTCATCCCCTCTTCAAAGGGGTGGACACTCTTGACCCAATGCTACAGACCTATATCTATCCTACCCTGCCTTTCTAAGGTCTTCGAACCAAGTAACAAACAGATTACCGACCATTTTGAATCCCACCATACCTTCTCCGCTATGCCAATCTGGTTTCAGAGCTGGTCATGGGTGCACCTCACCACGCTCAAGGTCCTTAACGATATTCCTAACCGCCATCGATAAGAAACATACTGTGCAGCCGTATCATTGACCTGGCCAAGGCTTTCGACTCTGTCAATCACCAATCCTCATCAGTAGACTTGATAGCCTTGGTTTCTCAAAATGATTGCCTCGCCTGGTTCACCAACTACTTCTCTGATAGAGTTCATTGTGTCAAATCGGAGGGCCTGTTGTCCGGGCCTCTGGCAGTCTCTATGGGGTGCCACAGGTGTCAATTCTTAGACAGACTCTCTTCTCTGTATACACAATGATGTCGCTCTTGCTGCTGGTGAGTCTCTGATCCATCTCTACGCAGACGACACCATTCTGTTACTTCTGGCCCTTCTTTGGACACTGTGTTAATAACAACCTCCGACGAGCTTCAATGCCATACAACTCTCCTTCCGTGGCCTCCAATTGCTCTAAATACAAGTCAAACTAAATGCATGCTCTTCAACCGATCGCTGCCTGCACCTGCCCGCCCGTCCAACATCACTACTATGGGCGGTTCTTACTTAGAATATGTGGACAACTACAAATACCTAGGTGTCTGTTAGACTGTAACTCTCCTTCCAGACTCACATCAAAGATATCCAATCCAAAGTTAAATCTAAAATTGGCTTCCTATTTCGCAAAAAGCATCCTTCACTCATGCTGCCAAACATTCCCTTGTTAAAACTGCCATCCTACCGATCCTCGACTTCGGTGATGTCATTTACAAAATAGCCTCCAACACCCTACTCATTAAATTGGATGCAGTCTATTACTGTGCCATCGTTTTGTCACCAAAGCCCATATACTACCACCACTGCGACCTGTACGCTCTCGTTGGCTGTCCCTCGCTTCATACTCGTCCCCCACCCACTGGCTCCAGGTCATCTCACAAGACCCTGCTAGGTAAAGTCCCCCCTTATCTCAGCTCGATGGTCACCATAGCATCATCCACCTGTGCACCAGCGCTCAAGCAGGTATATCTCTCTGGTCACCCCCAAAACCAATTCTCCTTTGGCCGCCTCTCCTTCCAGTTCTCTGCTGCCAATGACTGGAACAAACTACAAAAATCTCTGAAACTGGAAACACTTATCTCCTCACTAGCTTTAAGCACCAGCTGTCAGAGCAGCTCACAGATGACTGCACCTGACCAGCCCATCTATATTTAGCCCAACAACTACCTCTCCCCCTACTGTATTTATTTATTTTGCTCCTTTGCACCCATTATTTCTATCTCTACTTTGCACATTCTTCCACTGCAAATCTACCATTCCAGTGTTTTACTTGCTATATTGTATTTACTTCGCCACCATGGCCTTTTTTTTGCCTTCACCTCCCTTATCTCACCTCATTTGCTCACTTGTATATAGACTTATTTTCTACTGTATTATTGACTGTTGTGTGTTTACTCCATGTGTAACTCTGTGTTGTTGTATGTGTCGAACAGCTTTGCTTATCTTGGCCAGGTCGCAATTGTAAATGAGAACTTGTTCCCAACTTGCCTACCTGGTTAAATAAAGGTTAAATAAATAAAAAATTATGAAAATATTCAGGGGTACCGGTACATATTCAATGTGCGGGGCACCGGTTAGTTGAGGTAATTGAGGTACATGTAGGGAGAGTTGTCACAGTGGCTTTGCATTATAATAAAGAGAGAAGCAGCAGTGTAGAAGGGGGGGGGGGGGTAGCCATTTGATTAGATGTTCAGGAGTCTTATGGCTTTGGGGGTAGAAGCTGTTTAGAAGCCTCTTGGACCTAGACTTGGTGCTCTGGTACCGCTTGCCATGTGGTAGCAGAGAGAACAGTCTATGACTAGGGTGGCTGGAGTCTTTGACAATTTTTAGGGCCTTCCTCTGACACCACCCAGTATAGTTGTCCTGGATGGCAGGAAGCTTGGCCCGGTGATGTACTGGGCCGTACGCATTACCCTCTGTAGTGCCTTGCGGTCGGAAGCCTAGCAGGGTTGGAAGGACTGCCAGTTGCCAGTTGGTCAGCGCATGCTCGGAGTACACTTCCTGGTAATCCGTCTGGCCCTGCGGCCTTGTGAATGTTGATCTGTTTATAGGTCTTACACACATCGGCTGCAGAGAACGTTATCACACAGTCATCCGGAACAGCTGATGCTCTCATGCATGTTCCAATGTTACTTGCTTCGAAGCGAGCGTAGAAGTTATTTAGCTCGTCTGGTAGGCTGGTGTCACTGGGCAGCTCTCGGCTGTGCTTCCCTTTGTAGTCTGTATTAGTTTACAAGCCCTGCCTCATCCGACGAGCGTCGGAGCCGGTGTAGTACGATTCGATGTTAGTCCTATATTGACCCTTTGCCTGTTTGATGGTTCATCGGAGGGCATAGCAGAATATCTTATAAGCTTCTTGGTTAGAGTCCCGCTCCTTGAAAGCGGCAGCTCTGCCCTTTAGCTCAATGTGAATGTTGCCCGTAATCCATGGCTTCTGGTTGGGGCATGTACGTACGGTCACTGTGGGGACAACGTCATCAATGCACTTATTGATGAAGCAGCCAGTGACTGATGTGATGTACTCCTCAATGCCATCGGAAGAACATATTCCAGTCTGTGTCAGCAAAACAGTCCTGTAGCTTAGCATCTGCTTCATCTGACTACTTTTTTATTGACCGAATCACTGGTGCTTCCTGCTTTAGTTTTAGATTGTAAGCAGGAATCAGGAGGATAGAATTATGGTCAGATTTGCCAAATGGAGGGTGAGGGAGAGCTTTGTACGCATCTCTGTGTGTGGACTATATGCTAATCAGACTACCTGTCTGTCCTGCTTGTGTTTAATGTGCTATTCAGACTACCTGTCTGTCCTGCTTGTGTTTATATCTGCTTAAGTCATACTACTATTCCTGTCCTGTTTTGTGTTTAATATGCTTAATCAGACTACCTGTCTGTCCTGCTTGGTTTTAATATGCTAATCGACTACCTGTCTGTCCTGCTTGTGTTTTAATATGCTAATCAGACTACCTGTTCTGTCCTGCTTGTGTTTAATATTGCTAATCAGACATAACCTGTCTGTCCTGCTTGTGTTTAATATGCTAATCAGACTACCTGTCTGTCCTGCTTGTGTTTAATATGCTTAATCAGACTACCTGTCTGTCCTTGCTTGTTGTTTAATATGCTAATCAGACTACCTGTCTGTCCTGCTTGTGTTTAATATGCTAATCAACGACTACCTGTCTGTCCTGCTGTGTGTTTAATATGAATGCACAAACCTGTCTGTCCTGCTTGTGTTTAATATGCTAATCTCAAGACTACCTGTGTCTGTCCTGCTTGTGTTTAATATGCTAATCAGACTACCTGTCTGTCCTGCTTGTGTGTTTAATATGCTAATCAGACTACCTGTCCTGTCTGCTTGTGTTTAATATGCTAATCAGACTACTGTCTGTCCTGCTTGTCGGTGTTGTAATATTCATGTAAACTAGGTGAATCCAGCACACTAGCAAAAGATTCCGTTGTTTTTAGCTATCAGGAAAAGGGTGCCAGATAACTCAGCAACAACAGTCACTCCAAAAATAAATAAGTTACCATAACCCTCATGGCTGATGACACGTTCAAAGAGATGGTAAATGTGAGTAATTTTAGCATCCTGAAGGGATTACGGTAACAACTGTCAGACATAACACTAATACCTGCTCTGAACACACACACACACATCGCACGCGCAAGGCACACCGTGCACGCACGCACACAACACATCACACACACACACACACCACACGGGCACGCATATAGAGTGGCGTTGATTGGAGCAAACTCGGAATGACCAAGTGTATACATCTGTCCCCCACACACACACACACACACACACACACCCACACACACACACACACACACACACACACACACATCAAACGTACAGATGCACACATACACAGTCTCTCTTTCTCTGTGCTCTCTCAATTCCTCACACACACACACACCCACAAAACACACACACACACAACACACACCACAAACGTACAGATGCACACATACACAGTCTCCTTTTCTCGTGCTCTCCCATCTCACACACACACACCACACACACACACACACAACAACACACACACACACACACACCACCACACAACCACACACACACACACACACACAACACACACACACACACACACACACACACACACCACACGCACACACACACACAAGCACAACCCCCTGCCCCAACACACACACACCACACACAACCATTTCTCAAACATCTGCTAATATATGTAAATGTGACCAATTCATTTTGATTTTACATACTGTTACTGTTTTTAAATGATATATGTTAAGGTTTTACACATCTCCTATCGCTAATCGACAGTGAGAGAGAGGGAGAGAGAGGGAGACGCAGAGGGAGGGACTAGTGCTAAGTGATAAACCACAAACAAATCTCCACGTTGACCGATTATTACTTCAGATTCCGCGACGTTATTCCATGTTTCTCCAAATGTCATATTTAAAGTTGTTTTGACACACTGGTGATAGGGTTTAACAACATTAAGTTTAGACATTCATACCGAATGGTTCCGTTAGGGGTTAAGGTTAAATATTAATTCTGAATGGTTAAGGTTTAGGATAGGGTTTAACACATTAGGTTTAGACATTCATACTGAATGGTTCAGTTAGGGGTTAAGGTTTGGAAAAGAGTTTACACATTAGGTTTAGATCATTCATACTGAAGGTTCCGTTAGGGCGTTAAGGTCTGGAATAGAGTTTAACACATTAGGTTAGACATTGATACTGAATGGTTAGGTCTAGGGGTTAAGTTTTGGAAAAGAGTTTAACACATTAGGTTTAGACATTCATACTGAATGGTTCCGTTAGGGGTAAGTCGCTGGAATAGAGTTAACACATTAGGTTTAGACCATTGATACTGAATGTTCCGTTAGGGTGTTAAGGTTTGGAATAGAGTTTAACACAAAGCAATCTAACATGACTGCCGAGTACTGGGATTGAACACACGACCCTCGGAGCTGGAGCTCGCGGCGTACGTCCGTCCGCCATCCACACGGTGCGTTCCAAAAGTATTCATACCCCTTGACTTATTCCACATGTTGTGGTGCTACAGCCTGAATTCAAAATGGATTAAAAACATACAGTACCAATCAAAAGTTTGGACACACCTACTCATTAAAGGGTTTTTCTTTATTTTTACAATGTTCTACACGTTGTAGAATAATAGTGAAGACATCAAAACTATGAAATAACACATATGGAATCATGTAGTAACCAAAGAAGTGTTACACAAATAAAAATATATTTTAGATTTTAGATTCCTCAAAGTAGCCAACCTTTGCCTTGATGACAGCTTTGCACATTCTTGGCTTTCTCTCAACCAGCTTCATGAGGTAGTCACTTGCAATGAATTTCAATTAACAGGTGTGCCTTGTTAAAAGTTAATTTGTGGAATTTCTTCCCTTCTTAATGTGTTTGAGCCAATCACTTCTGTTGTGACAGGGTAGGGGGGTATACAGAAGATAGCCCTATTTGGTAAAAGACAGAGTCCATATTATGGGAAGAACAGCTCAAATAAGCAAAGAGAAATGACAGTCCATCATTAGATTAAGACATGAAGTTCAATCAATGCGGATAATTTCAAAAACTTTGAAACTGGCTCTCATGAGGACCAGCACAGGAAAGGAAGGCCCAGAGTTACCTTTTCTGCAGAGGATAATAGAGTTGACTGCACATCAGATTGCAGCCAAAATAAATACTTCACAGAGTTCAAGTAACAGACACATCTCAACATCCACTGTTCAGAGGAGACTGCGTGAATCAGGCCTTCATGGTTGAATTGCTGCAAAGAAACCACTACTAAAGGACACCAATGAGAAGAAGAGACTTGCTTGGGCCAAGAAACACAAGCAATGGACATT
Organism: Salvelinus sp. IW2-2015; assembly: GCF_002910315.2. Taxonomy (NCBI): domain Eukaryota; kingdom Metazoa; phylum Chordata; class Actinopteri; order Salmoniformes; family Salmonidae; genus Salvelinus; species Salvelinus sp. IW2-2015. The sequence continues at coordinate 138,549 of NW_019943453.1, read as the reverse complement.
AGACCAATGGAAATCTGTCCTTTGGTCTGCTGAGTCCAAATTTGAGATTTTTGGTTCCGTGTCTTTGTGAGATGCAGAGTAGATAAACTCATGATCTCGGCATGTGTCGTTCCCACCGTGAAGCATGGAGGAGGAGGTGTGATGGTGTGGGGGTGCTTTACTTGTGACACTGTCTCTGATTTATTTAGAATTCAAGGCACACTTAACCTCAATCCAATTGAGATGGTTTGGGATGAGTTGGACCGCAGAGTGAAGGACAAGCAGCCAACAAGGGCTCAGCATATGTGAGAATTTCTTCAAGACTGTTGGAAAAGCATTGCAGGTGAAGCTGGTTGAGAGAATGCAAATAGTGTGCAAAACTGTCATCAAGGCAAAGGGTGGCTACTTTGAAGAATCTAAAATCTAAAAAATATTTTGACTTGTTTACCACTTTTTTGGTTACTACATGAGTCCATATGTGTTATTCCATAGTTTTGATGTCTTCACTATTATTCTGCAATGTAGAAAATTGTAAAAATAAATTAAACACCCTTGAACGAGTTCTGTATTTGTCTCACCCGTCTACACACTTACCCCATAATTACGAAGAAAAACATGTTTTTTTTATTTTTAGAAATGTTTGCAAATCTATTGAAAGTTAAACACAGAAAAATCTAATTTACATTAGTATTCACACCACTGAGTCAAAACGTTGTAGACACACGTTTGGCAGCAATTACAGCTGTTCGTTTTTTTTCGGTAATTCTGGGTTAGTCTCTATGAGCTTTGCACACCTGGATTGTGCAACATTTGCCTGTTATTATTTTTTAAATTCTTCAAGGTCAAGGTCGGTCAAATTAGTTGTCGATTATTACTAGACCACCATTTTCGGCTCTTTTCATAGATTTTCAAGCAGATTTAAGTCAAAACTGTAATTTGGCCACTCAGGAACATTCACTGTCTTCTTGGTAAGCAACTCCAGTGAAGATTTGGCCTTGTGTTTTAGGTTATTGTCCTGCTGAAAGGTGAATTCATCTCCCAGTGTCTTGTGGAAAGCAGACTGAACCAGGTTTTCCTGTTTCTTTATTATCCTGAAAAATTACCGATTACAAGCATACTCATAACATGATGCAGCCACTAATATGCTTGAAAATATAGAGAGTAGCATTCAGTATAGTGTTGTATTGGATTTGCCCCAAACATTACACTTTGTATTCAGGACAAAAAGTGAATTGCTTTGCCACATTTTTTGCAGTATTACTTTAGTGCCTTAACAGGAGGCATGTTTTAGAAAATGTATATTCTGTACAAGCTTCCTTCTTTTCACTCTGTCAATTAGGTTAGTATTGTGGAGTAACTACAATGTTGTTGATCCATCCTCAGTTTTATCCTGTCGCAGCCATTAAACTCTAACTGTTTTAAAGTCACCATTGGCCTCATGGTGAAATCTCTGAGCAGTTTCCTTTCTCTCTGGCAACTGAGTCAGAAAGGACGCCTGTATCTTTGTAGTGACTGGGTGTATTGATACACCATCCAAAGTGTAATTAATTACCTCACCATCCTCAAAGGGATATTCAATGTCTGCTTTTATTTATTTTTTAACCGTCTACCAATATGTGCCTTTCTTTGCGAGGCATGGGAAAACCTCCCTGGTCTTTGTGCTTGAATCTGTGTTTGAAACTCACTGTTTGACTTTATGTGTGTTTATTGTATGTGTGGGGTACAGAGATGAGAGCGTCATTCAAAAATCATGTTGAACACTATTATTGCACACAGAGTGAGTTCAGGTAACTTGTCATGTGACTCGTTAAGCACATGCGTACTACTGAACTTTTTATACGCATCGCCATGACGACGCGGTTGAATACTTATTGACTCAAGACATTTCAGCTTTTAATTGTTTTATTAATGTATAAACAAATATTACAAGCAATATAGACAGCATACATGGTTAATATAGACAGCATGGTTAATATAGACAGTATACATGGTTAATATAGACAGTATACATGGTTAATATAGACAGTATACATGGTTAATATAGACAGCATACATGGTTAATATAGACAGCATGGTTAATATAGACAGTATGCATGGTTAATATAGACAGCATACATGGTTAATATAGACAGCATGGTTAATATAGACAGTATACATGGTTAATATAGACAGCATGGTTAATATAGAGTATAGCAGTGGTTAATATGACAGATATCATGGTATTTAATTATAGATCAGTATGTTTGAATATTATGACACTATACGCTAACCAATGGGTTAAATATAGGACCGTCTACCATGGTATTCAATTATGCGACAGTATACAAATGGTTAATATAGACGTTACTGGTTAATATAGACAGTATACATGTGTTTAACTATGAGACACGTCATACCATGGTTATATAGACAGTATCATGGTTAATATAGACAGGTAATATGAATCTATTCGCAGTTATAATGTAAGATAGCAGTCATACATTGGTTATAAGACGCATGGTAATATAGACAGATCCACTATCTAATTAGCAGCATGGTTTATATAGAGTACATGGTTAATCATAAGACAGCATCATGGTTAAATATTAGACAGCTACATGGTTGATATAGACAGCAATAGCATGGTTAATATTCCGACAGTTATATAGACAGTCATGGTTAATATAGACCAGCATATGGTTAATAGAGTACGTAATATAGCGATATGGTTAATATAGATCTGCTAATTGGAAGTATATGGTTAATATAGACAGTATACATGTTACAAATGTTATTATGATCAGTTACAGTTAATATAGAGACATGGTTCATCATAGACAGTATCGCATGGTTACATTATACTGCACGTATGGTTAAAGACTAGTATACATGGGTTAACTATTATGTACAGACAGTGCGTTAATATAGAGCATCATAGGGTTAATATACAGTATACATGGTCTAATATAGACAGTACATGGTTAATAATGAGACAGATGTATATGCAGTAAATGGTTTAATAATAGCAGTAATACATGGTTAAATATAGAACAGGGTAATATGCATGGTTAATATAGATGGTTAATAAAATATCATGGTTAATGAAGACAGTAATCAGTTATAAGACAGAATACATGGTCTAATATAGACAGTATGGTTAATATAATTATGACAGATTGTTATTAAATCATGTTAATATAGACAGTTATACCATGGTTTAATATGGACAGTACATACATGGTTAATATAGTAAGTATAATGGTTAATTAGACAGTACATGGTTAATAAGTATGACAGGTTCAGACAATACATGGTTAATTATAGACAGTATACATGGGTTAATAATACGCAGATACATGGTTAACTATAGAAGTACTGGTTAATAATAGACAGCTATCAGCTGGTTATATAGGTAAGTAATGGACTACATGGTTATATAATAGACCAGTATATCATGGTTAATATGACGATACTGGTTATAATAGGACATGTTCATGGTTAATATAGACAGATACATGGTTATATAGACAGTTCTGTAATAAACATCCATGGAAGCATATAGGTTTAATATAGACCAGCTAACTGGTTAAGTATATGAGCATATATGGTTAATAATAAGAGAGCATGGTTATCATAGACAGCATGGTTCAATATAGAAGCAGTTATGACAGTATACTGATATAGACAGTATACTTGCTTAATTATAGAGAGCATCTATGGTTAATATAGACAGAGCATGTCGTTTAATTATAGACAGTGAATGCATGGTTAAATATAGATAGGACACATGGGTCTAATATCTGACATGATACCATGGTTTAATATCGACAGCGATTACATGGTTAATATAGACCGTATTCTATATAGGAAGTATAATGGTTATTAGACATCATATACATGGATATGACTATATGTAAATGACCAGTATACAATGGTTATGACAGTCTCTATGGACTTACATGTAATATACAGTATCATGGTTAATATATGACAGTATCATTTAAGTATGAGCGTTTACTATAGTTATTGACAGTATACATGGTTAATATAGACAGCATGGTTAAATATATCGACATATACATGGGTTACCATATGACATGGTTATATATAGATTTCAGCTGGTTAATTATCGACAGCATGGTTTAATATAGTACCGTATACATAGGTTAATAGTACAGTATACATGGTTAATATAGAGAGCATGTGTTAATATAGACAGCTGGTTCATAGAGACCATGGTTTTATATATGACATGTAATACAATGGTTAATATAGGACAGCATGATTAATATAATGAACAGTATACATGGTTAATATAGAACAGATATAACATGGTTAATATAGACAGTATACATGGTTAATATAGACAGTATGGGAACGCATGGTTAATATAGACAGAATACATGGTTAATATACGACGTATCGCGTCTAAATATACGACATGGTTATTATAAGACAGAATACATCGTCGCCAGCTATACGATAGACGAGTATACACTGGTTAATATCGACACGCATAGGTTAATAGATGACTATGCATGCATTCCAATATAACAGTAAGCATTGGTCTTAATATAGGACAGTCTGGGTTAATCATACGATTAGTAACATGGTTGATAATATAGATAGGCAGGTAATATATTGACACTACATTATGGTTTAATCTATTAGAGGCAGTATGGTAATATACGAACAGCAATAACATGGTTAATATAAGACAGCCAGGGTTAATATAGACAGCAACTGTTATCATCTTAGAAGCATGTGTTAAACG
>NW_019943453.1:121947-132487 GCF_002910315.2 Salvelinus sp. IW2-2015 | reverse complement strand
CTACTCTCCTCTACTCTGAGGGGTTGGGAGGCTGAATGTGATTTTCTGCTAAGAAATATTCTGCTAAGAAATTACTAGTGCAGGACCCTGTCTCTAGCAGGGAGTTTAATATCTAAACCAATAGAGACCTAATTTTGTCTCTAGCAGGGAGTTCAATATCTAAACCAATAGAGACCTAATTTTGTCTCTAGCAGGGAGTTTAATATCTAAACCAATAGAGACCTAATTTTGTCTCTAGCAGGAAGTTCAATATCTAAACCAACAGAGACCTCATTTTGTCTCTAGCAGGGAGTTGACTACCTAACCAATAGAGACCTAATTTTGTCTCTAGCAGGGAGTTGAGTACCTAACCAATAGATACCTCATTTTGTCTCTAYCAGGGAGTTGACTACCTAACCAATAGAGACCTCATTTTGTCTCTAGCAGGGAGTTGAGTACCTAACCAATAGAGAAAGACTTTGGTTACCAGAGAAACCAAGAACACAGGCCCCGTGMTCTCCATGGTACAAAGGAAAGCTATTTGTTTTAGCCTGTTAAAACCCTTGAGCCAGGGCCGTAACAGTTTGGTGCCATCATGTCATGTATGTCAGCATCTGTGTGTTTCCAGGAAAAAACTGAGCATTTATTGTAGATAAATTATGCATAGATTTTTTTTATTTATTGTATCAATGATTCATCAATTATCATTCAGTGAATATTACCATGTGTATTACTCTGTTTTATCGTGATATTTAATTATTCTATAATATTATAACAAAAACAACGTATTGGTGCACTATTATCAGCCTGGCCAAGGGAATGATGCAGCTCTCTAGTATATTAACAAGCATGTGTTCCGTCAGCTGTTCTTTCAACCACTCCTTCTTTATGAAAGGAAAGACGAAATAACGAGCAGTGCAAAAGCAGCTGCAATTACCTCTAAGATACTTTGGAGAGAGAGGAGAGGGAGGAGAGAGAGGAGATAGAGAGAGACAGAGAGAGAGATAAAAAAAAAAAAATGTTTATTTCACTTTTGTTTATTATCTATTTCACTTGCTTTGGCAATGTAAACACATGTTTCCCATGCCAAAAAAGCCCTTAAATAGAAAATTGAAATTTAATTCAGAGGAGAGGGAGGAGAGAGAGACAGAGAGGAGAGAGAGAGAGAGCGACAGAGACAGAGAGATACAGAAGGGAGGAGCGAGAGAGAGTGAGACAAGCGAGGAGAGAGCGATAGAGAGAGAAGATGGTGAGACAGGGGAGAGAGACAGAAATTGGAGAGAGAGAGAGAGAGAGAGAAGAGAGAGAGAGAAGAGAAGAGAGAGAGAGAGAGAGAGAGAAGAGAGAGGAGAGAGAGAGAGAGAGAGAGAGAGAGAGAGAGAGAGAGAGGCGAGAGGAGAGAGAGAGAGAGAAGAGAGGCTGCCTCTATTTCAGCTCAATCACAGAGTAGGAAACAACACAATTACACACGGCAACACAATTGACAGTAGCGTTGTCATTTCAGGAGAGACAATCCCAGCAATAAAAACTTCCTAAATTCTACTGTAAGTGCAGCTCCTTGCTCATCTAGCCAAGTCACTGACACTGAAGAGGAGAGAGAGAGAGGCTTCCACTTTAATGCCTAGCTCAGCCCCAGACACTCTCTCCTCTCTCTCTGTCTCTGCTCTGCTCTGCCATGATGGCTTTCCTTTCAATGCTACTTCTCCCTTAGGCCTTTCTCCCTGCCTTGCAGCCTATAACCAAAGAGACATGCATACCAAAATGTATAGCATAATTTTCCAATTCCCCAATCAATTACACTCCAGTAAATAATTATAATTTGTAATGGTTAATCAATCATTAATTTAATAGTTAATAGCACAAACCAGCAAACAATGTTGAGCTATCATGGTATAATTTTCAAATCATGAAATTACTTTCAATCTAAAAAAAGAAATGCTAGTCAATGGAGGGTATAAATGGCTGATATTTTTATATTCAGCTAAACAGACTGGAGCCTAATTATCATCTGGCCTGTTTACACTGGAGAATAAAACTGGATGCATGAAAAGACCATCCAGCATTTGTGTGTCCTAACAATCTTTTAAATGGGATATTGCTATATTCTGTACAGCAAAAATGCAAAAATGTAATTCTTTTTCTAAAGAAGTAACAATGGAGAAATGGATTTGAACAGTTAGTGTGGGTCTATTTTAATGACATTTAAATGGCTCATTTGAAGATAAAAAGCTTCGTGACATTAATGGGTTCCTGGCTATCATAACAGTCTGCTACTTAAAATAAATGAGCCAGTAAAAAATGTTCATATTTCCCTAAATGAAAATAATAAGGACTAAACAAATATTGTTTGTAAACATAATCTAAACAGTGTCTTCACAGGGTATGAATGTTTGCCAATTTTCACAGTCGTATGAAGAATACAGCAAATATCACAACTGGGCAATCCCTTGTTTTAGTAATTTCTTGAGCAAGCGTGACAAATAGATTCTATGTGAGAATAAAACATTTTCAAATATGCTCTGAGGCAAAATCCTTACACAATAAATAGAGAAAGCGTATGCAGAAGTGCCAAATATATATAAATATTATCGACATATAAAATGGTCGAGGTTTAAGGAGAGTGATATTCAAGAGAATATTCTGAAGGATCGAGTTGTGGATGTAATAGATGTTCCAGAGATATGGTTCCATATCATTGATCCTATCAGCTTATTACAATATTGAAATCTTTATTAAAAATACTTCAGGAACACTGACACAAAGATCTGATATGAATAAGACAAGAGTCAAGGGCCAATCTATTGATGTGAAATGTTCTAATCACTTGATAATACGTGGAAAAGACAAAAAAAAAAGGTCTTCGAACTGAAATGAACAAGACATTTGCTAGGTGTGAAAAACAACCATAAGAGGTAAAATAAGAATAAAATGTGTTGCTTGATATATTATGTCCAGCTCATGTGAATGTGCTGTAGCCCATCTGTATGGATTGAGCAACACACTTTCAAACCTGCGCCACATGTCTTAAACACGAGTGAGTTCAACAGATATTAGCGAGCTGGGACAGAGAAGGTTACAGTTACACAGCCACATCAGCAGTTCTAACAGAACCACTCCCTCCCCCACCCCTCTTCCTGACCCCGCCTCCTGACCAATCAGAGGCCCTGGTAATCATCCAAAGTGGTTCTAATATGCGGGTCCAGCTCCAGTTCTCCTCTTTCTCTCTCTGATGGAGGGTTGTAATGTGATGGCAATTTCCCTGCTCTTATCAGGTATTAGAGTCATCTCAGAGTGTACTATTTACATAGTTAGAAGTCCGACCAAGCCTTTTAAAGTGATCATTATGTGTGTTGCCAATACATTGGGGATTCCCAGACGAAAATGGATATATTTCAAAATGCATTATACGTCGGTGTGATGGAGCCTTTAAAAGCAACCGAGAACGGAAATATGATACAAATTTGGACCTACAATTACTGGGCCACTACTTTAAGTGACATCCTCACTCATTTTAATACGTCTTATAGATCGGGGTAACATATCGCTTTTCTTTTCCTTTTGGAATGTAATGCATCAAAGGTAGAGAAACACATTCCCAAATGTGCTCCGCTTTCTAATTTCTCAAGACCAGGAAATTAAATACCATAGCATTTTGCGCTGTTCCTTTTGGAAAGCAATGGCATTATCCCTAAAATGTGGCAAATTTTTGCATCTTTAACCGGCCTCTTAACAACTGAATATTACCGTCATTTAAATATGGCTTTGCCATGTACTCAGGAAGACATTCAAATATCACGTATGTACAGAATTAGGAAGAATATTAAGAGATTGAAACTTCACATTTCCTACTGGAGTATTTCTCACGTTGATAATCTTATTTTTTATTTTCATATCTAGGAGGAGGGAATATGTTAGGGTTTCCTCTAAAGTAAACCCTCCCTAAAGTGAGTCCTACATTCCTCAACAGAAAGGAGATTACAGATACCAGATGACTGATCCCATCGTAGGAGCATATTCATCCGGAGTAAAAAGACAGATTACAGCCAGCTGTGCTTCAGTACAAAACACTAACACACTGCTGCTACTCAGATCACTCTGTTGTTCGTCCTCCCACTCGCTGAGATCACTGGAGTGACAGTCTGAACAGAAAGGCCAGACTGAAGAAAAGATTAGTCTTGTTTTCCCCTCCAGGCTAGATGGCTGTGTAGCCACCTACATTACCCTGGGATGAAGTTTTCATGACATAGCCTCTGAACAAAGACAACACACCACACAGATTAACCTGCTGCTGCTGCTGCTGCTGCTGCCTCTGTTGTCTAGGCTCTATCCCATCCCACACATTACATATGGTCTACAGTACAGTGTGATGGAAATCTGATCACAATGCACAATGCTTTATCTTTTACAGTCCTATTTCTGACTCCCACTTTTTAACTTGCTATTTATTGAGGAAGGATGTGGCAACAATCGACACCTTTAGGGATTTACTATTGGGAAGAGTTCAACACAATTGATAATTACGTGTGTAATGCTGTGTTTCAATCAATGCCGATATCATTCAAATACTATACTTCAAATGATGAGAGAAAATAAAGAGAGGGATGGAAGAGGTGGGGATAGGGTGATAGAGATAAAGTGATAGATGCAGTGAGAGAGAGAAAGACAGAGAGAGAGAAATGAGAGTAAGAGAGAAGAGAGAGAGAGAGAGAGAGAAACAGAGACAGAAACTACACTGAACAAAAATATAAACGCAACATGTAAAGTGTTGATCTCATGTTTAATAAGATGAAATAAAAGATCCCAGAAATGTTCCATACACACATAACGCCAATTTCTCTCAAATGTTGTGCACAAATTTGTTTACATCCCAGGTAGTGAGCATTTCTCCTTAGCCAAGAAAGTCCATCCACCTGACATATATGGCATAATCAAGAAGATGATTAAACAGCATGATCATTACACAGGTGCACCTTGTGCTGGGGGTAATAAAAGGCCACTCTAAAATGTGCAGTTTTGTTCCACAACACAATGCTGCAGATGTCTCAAGTTTTGAYGGAGCTTGCAATTGGCATGCTGACTGCAAGAATGTTCACCAGAGGTGTCGCCAGATAATTCTATGTTAATATCTGTACCATTTCCCTACCAACATCGTTTTAGATCATTTGGCCGGAGGTCCATCCGGCCTCACAACTGCAGACCACGTGTATGGTGTCGTGTGGGCAAGCGGTTTGCTGATSTCAATGTTGTGAACAGAGTGRCCCATGGTGGCGGTGGGGTTATGGTATGGGCAGGCATAAGCTACGGACAACGAACACAATTGSATTTTATCATTGGCAATTTGAATGCACAGAGATACTGTGATGAAATACTGAGGCCCATTGTCATGCCATTCATCCGCTGCCATCACTTCATGTTTCAGCATTATAATGCACAGCCACATGTCTCAATGATCTGTACACAGTCTTTAGAAGCTGAAAATGTCCCAGTTCTTCCAGTTCTGGCCTGCATACTCACCAGACATGTCATCCATTGAGCATGTTTGGGATGCTCTGGATTGATGTGTACGACAGCGTGTTCCAGTGCCCGCTAATATCTAGCAACTTCGCACAGCCATTGAATAGGAGTGAGACAACATTCCAAAAGCCACAGCCTGATCAACTCCATGTGAAGGAGATGTCGCGCTGCACGAGACAAAATGGTGGTCACACCAGATACTGACTGMTTTTCTGATCCATGCCCCTACCTTATTTTTTACAGATTCATTTTTTTACAGATTCATATCTGTATTCCCGATCATGTGAAATCCATAGATTAGGGCCTAATGAACGTTTGGCACAGCTGTATTTGGGGAGTTTCTCCCATTCTTCTCTGCAGATCCTCTCATGATCTGTCAGGTTGGATGGGGAGCGTCACTGCACAGCTATTTTCAGGTCTCTCCAGAGATGTTCGATCGGGTTCAAGTTCGGGCTCTGGCTGGGCCACTCAAGGACATTCAGAGACTTGTCCCAAAGCCACTTCTGCGTTGTCTTGGCTGTGTGCTTAGGGTCGTTGTCCTGCTGGAAGCTGAACCTTCAGCACCTTTCTGAGGTCCTGAAGGTTTTCATCAAATCAACTTACATTTTATTGGTCACATACACATGGTTAGCAGATGTTAATGTGAGTGTAGCGAAATGCTTGTGCTTCTAGTTTCGACAGTGCAGTAATATCTGACAAGTAATCTAACAAATTCACAACGACAACCTTATACAGCACAAATGTAAGGGGATGGAATAAGTATATGTACATATAAACATATGGATGTGCGATGGGCCGCGCAGAATTGAGTGTATACGAAATACAGTATATACATTGAGTGAGCATGAGTAACGCTAGGATATGTTAAACATATTAAAAAGTGCGTTAGGCTAATGTGACTCAAGTAATACCTTATAAATCCAATTATGAATTGAAGAGTGGCCAGTGATTTGAGTCTGTACGTTGGCAGCAGCCTCTCTATGTTAGTGATGGCGTTTTAACAGTCTGATGGCCTTGAGATAGGAAGCTCGTTTTCAGGTCTCATCTCGGTCCCAGCTTTGATGGCAGCTGCTACTACCTCGCCTTCTGGGAATAGCGGGAGGTGAACAGGCAGTGGCTCGGTGGATGTTGTCCTTGATTATCTTGTTTGGCCTTCCTGTGACCATCGGGGCCGCTGTAGGTGTCCTGGAGGGGCTAGTTTTCCCCGGTTAGAGCACTTGACAGACCGCAGCGAACCCTCTGGAGAGCAGATTTGAGGCGGGTGCAGGTTGGCCTTTACCAGGCGGTGATACAGCCCGACAGGATGCTCTTGATTGTGCATCTGTAAAAGTTTTAAGGGTTTTAGGTAACAAGCCAAGTTTCTTCAGGCCTCCTGAGTTTGAAGAGGCGCTGCATGTGCCTTCTTCACCACGCTGTCTGTGTGGGTGGACCCATTTCAGTTTGTCCGTGATGTGGTTACACCGAAGGAACAACTTCTTATGGCTGGGGGGCAGTATTGAGTAGCTTGGATGAATAATGTGCCCAGAGTAAACTGCCCCTACTCAAGGCCCAGAAGCGTAAGATATGGCATATTATAGATATTCAGAGAAAAAGGGATGGAGACAAGAAAACACTATGAAGTTTCTAAAACTGTTTAGAAATGATAGCGTAGATTAGATAACAGCAAACTGCATGAATGCAGAGCAAAAGAAAAAATAATTAGAAACTGAGAGATAAATCAAACACAGGAGAGTGTAGTTTTGTAGTATTTTCAACTCTTTGCCTGTCGCAAGAACACAGTGGAGGATATCTTGTGCCCTGATTTGGCACGTCCTAGAAGGCTATCCACTAGATGTCAACAGTCTTTAAGACCTTTCAGGCTGCTCTCAGGTCTCCTCGCCTAATCCAGGGGAGCAGAATAAGAGCTTGATTCGAGTTATAGGGGTCTGTCCTAGAAGGGCCCTGACGCTTCATTGCAGGTGCGCCCTCCGTGAGAGGTACCTGCGTTCCTTTTCATTCTAAAGATCAAAGGAATTCTCGCGGTTGAAACATTATTGAAGATTTATGTTAAAACATCCTAAGATTGATTCTATACATCGTTTGACATTTTCTACGAACTGTAATGGAATTTTTTGAACTTGTTCGTCTGGCCTGCGTGTCGTGAATTTGGATTTGAGAACTGAAGGCGGCGAACTAAAAAGGAGGTATTTGGGACATAAATTATGGACTTTATCGACACTTTAATGAAAGGCTATAATGTTTAAAAACATCCTTAATGATTTGATTCAGTACTTAGTTTTGAAATGTTTCTCGACCGGTAATGTCACATATTTGAAGTTTTTGTCCAATATAAGCTGACCAGAATTAGGCATTTGGATATGTAAACCAGACGCGCTAACAAAAAGAAGGTATTTGGCATAAAATAATGGATTTTTTTCGAACAAAACAAACATTCTTATTGTGGACGCTGGATTCCTGGTGTGTGGTTTCTGATCCAATCAACAAAGGTAACTGTGAATCCATTTATCATGTATGTATTTGTTATAAGTGACGCCTATCTTCGCAGAGCTGTGGTTATGCTACTTTGAGCGCCGTCTAGATTATTAGCGTGCAAATTATGTTTTTCCGTATACCAGTTTTTTTGAAAGTCTGACATCTAGCTGGTCTGCCATTAAGGTAGAGGTATATCTAATACATTCCAATGTTGTATCATTACTATTGTAGTTTACTCCAGTCTTATGCCGATTTATGTCTTCCCTCTCAGTGATATGTATTCCATGTTGAAACGATGGGCTATGCAAAGTCACTTGAATCGTTTTTGCATTTAGTTGAATCTTGTAGCCTCCATGTAAACTCAGATTTTTTCGCAATATACAATATGAGATTTTAACTCAATCACAAAACATGCATGAGTATTAGTGTACACATGAAGTGGCTTATGAGTGTCGATCTGATGAAAATCAATTCGACACGTGCTTTTTTTAAGTGATTCATTTATACTCTATTGCTGGTTTTTTGTGGAGCTATATTTAGCTGGGAAAAGACTGCTGATAGATATTTTGCGTTTTTGTGTGACCTAAGACATAATCGTTTGTAGTGCTTTGCTGAAAAGCCTATTTGAAAATCGGACACTTTGGTGGGACTTAACAACAAGATTACTTTAAAATATAATCAGACACGCATGTATGTTCTCGAGGATATTTATTAAATTATGCCAAGATTTTCTGGTATTTTGAATTTGGTGCCCCTGCACTTGAGTATCTGGTCTCGTTGCCCCATTATTGAAGTCCCTGACTATTCGTGGACCCCCTCTTCCAGGATAGCAGTCCATGTGACGAAAGTTTACGTTATTAAGTTACCATGTATAACACTTGTATCTTTTTATCAATTGTCTCTATGCATGAGTTATTCTTCTGTAGACCTTGATCGTGCTACTCCTGCAAAATCACCGGCATTGTTTTGGGAGGCAAACATTATACTTGGCAACAATAACGCCAAATGTAAAAACTAAGATTTTTTGGAATATAGAGAATATGATGTACTTTATCAGAACAAAACATCTACATTTTGTATTGTGTAACATGAAGTCTATGAGGTGTCATCTGATGAAGATCATCAAAGCGTTAGTGATTCATTTGATCTCTATTTCTGCTTTGGACTCCTCTCTTTGTCTTGGAAAAATGCTGTTGTTTTTCTTGTGACTAGCGGTACTGACCTAAATAAATCAGATGGTGAGCTTTCGTCGTAAAGCTTTTTGAAAAATCGGACACTGTGTGCGGATAACAACAAGTTTATCTTTAAAATGGTGTAAAATACTGCCCTGCATTTTCACGGGGCTGTTTGTCACATATCAAAGGTTAGCCGTAAGAAGGAAAAACTTACACCTTCTCCACTATTGTGCCCGTCGATGTGGATAGGGGGTGCTCACCTCTGCTTTTCCTGAAGTCAACGCATCATCTCTTTGTTTTTGGTTGGACGTTGAGTGAGAGGTTATGTCCTGACACCCACACTCCGAGGCCCTCACCTGTAGGCTGTCTTGTCGTTGTTTAATCAAGCCTAGTGTCGTCTGGCAAACTTGATGATTGAGTTGGAAGCGTTGCAAGGCCACGCAGTCATGAGTGAACAGGGAGTTACAGCGAGAGGGCTGAGAACGCGCGACCCGTGTGGGGCACTAGGTTGAGGATCAGCGGGGTGGAGATGTTCGTTTCCTACCTTCACCACCTGGGGCGGCCCTTTCAGAAAGTCCAGGACCCAGATGCACGGGCAGGGGTCAAGAGCCTATGGTCTCAATCTTTAATGCGTTTGAGGGTACTAGGGTGTTGAATGCGTGCTGTAGTCAATGAACACATTACTTAATTAGGTAGCCCATTGTCCAGATGTGCAGTGTGGCAGTGTATGGGATGCATCATCCGTGACCTATTGGAGCGGTAAGCACAATTGGAGTGGGTCTAGGGTATCAGGTGTGGAAGGTGGAAATGATCCTGAGCTAGTCTCTCAAGCCATTCATGATGGCAAAAGTGAGCTCTACGTGGCGGATAAGTCATTTAGTTCATTACCTTAGCTTTCTTGGGAACAGGAAACAATGGTGTTCATCTTGAAGCATGGTGGGGACAGGCAGCTGGGCATAAGGGATTGACCTTGATTTATGTCCGTAAACACACCAGCCAGAGCCTGCGGCCATGCACAGAGGACGTGGCTTACGATGCCGTCTGGGCCTGTAAGCCTTGCAAGGTTAACACGTTTAAAATGTTTTACTACGCGGCCACGGAGAAGGAAGAGGCCCACAGTCTTAGGTAGCGGCCATGTTGGTGGCCCACTGATTGTCCTCAAAAGCGCACAAAGAAGTTGTTTAAATTGTCTGGCGAGCAAGACGTTTGACGTCCGCAACGGGCTGGTTTCTTTTTGTATCCGTGATTGTCTGTAGACCCTAGCCACCATACGTCTCCTGTGTTTGAGCCGTTGAATTGCGACTCACTTGTCTCTATACTGACGCTTAGCTTGTTTGATTATACGGTATACGTTTGGGTTATGGTCTGGAGGCTACCCAGAACAATATCCCAGTATGCGT
>NW_019943453.1:120469-121922 GCF_002910315.2 Salvelinus sp. IW2-2015 | reverse complement strand
TGTATGCATCGCGGAAGTTAGACTAGCAGTGGTCCAGTGTTTTGCTCGAGCGGGTACTACAATCAATGTGCTGGTAGAATTTAGGTAGCCTTGTTCTCAAATTATCTTTGTTAAAATCCCCAGCTACAATAAATTCAGCCTSAGGATATATGGTTTCCAGTTTACATAGAGTCCAGTGAAGTTCTTTCAGGGCCATTACGGTATCTGCTTGGGATGGGGGCTATACACGGCTGTGACTATAATCGAAGAGAATTCTCTTGGGAGATAATGGGGCCGGCATTTAATTGTAAGGAATTCTAGGTCAGGTGAACAAAAGGACTTGATTTCCTGTATGTAGTTATGATTACACAATGAGTCGTTAATCATGAGGAATACACCCCCGCCCTTCTTCCTACTAGAGAGATGATTGTTTTTGTCGGTGTGACGCATGAAGAAACCGGGTGAATGTACCGACTCTGACAACATATCCCGAGTGAGCCATGTTTCCGTGAAACAGAGGATGTTACTATCTRTGATGTCTCTCTGGAAGGCAACTCCTGCCCTATTTTCGTCCACCTTGTTGTCTAGAGACTGGACATTGGCGAGTAATATGCTCGGAAGCGGTGGATGGTGTGCTCGCCTTCTAAGTCTGACCAGTAGGTRGTTCCGTCTGCCTCTCCTGTGGCGACAAAGTTGTTTTGGGTCGGCCTCTGGGATTAGATCCAATGTTCAGGYTGGAAGTCCGAACAAAGGATCCGCTTCGGGAAAGTTGTATTCCTGGTCGTAATGTTGGTAAGTTGATGTCGCTCTTATATCCAATAGTTCTTCCCGGATGTATGTAATAACACTTTAGATTTTATGGGCTAACTATGCAAGAAATAGTACATTTAAAAATAACGAGTTACTGCATAGTACAGAGCTCTGACAGAGCTCCAGAGTTCCTCTGAGGAGATGTGAGAGCCTTCCAGAAGGACACTAAGGACTTGAAGCGAGGCGACCTTGAAGCGAGGCGACCATCTCTGTCGTCGCCATCTTGTATACCACAGTTAATAAATATCAAGGATCTCTCTGTACTTTGCTCCGTTCATCTTTCCCTCAATACTGACTAGTCTCCCAGTCCATGCCCCTTAAAAACATCCCCACAGCATGATGCTGCCACCACCATGCTTCACCGTAGGGATGGTGCCAGGTTTCCTCCAGACGTGACGCTTGAAATTCAGGCCAAAGAGAATCTTGGTTTCATCAGACCAGAGAATCTTGTTTCTCATGGTCTGAGAGACCTTTGGTGCCATTTGGCAAACTCCAAGCGGGCTGTCATGTGCCTTTTACTGAGAAGTGGCTTCTTGCTGGTCACTCTACCATAAATGCCTGATGTTGGAGTGCTGCAGAGATAGTTGTCCTTCTGGAAGGCTCTCACATCTCCTCAGAGGAACTCTGGAGCTCTGTCAGAGTGACCATCGGTTCTTGGTCACCT
>NW_019943453.1:115964-118122 GCF_002910315.2 Salvelinus sp. IW2-2015 | reverse complement strand
GACCATATATAGATGAAAAGAGCAGCGGTGGAATTTCCCTTTAAAGAAGCGCTAGTAATTATGAGCTTTTACCCACTGTCTCTCTCTCGTTCTCTCTTTTCTCTCTCTCTCTCTTCTCTCTTCTCTCTCGCTCTCTCTCTCTCTCTCACTCATTCTCACTCACTCACCACTCACCTCACTCACCCTCACTCACTCATCACTCACTCACTACTCATCACTCATCCTCACTCACTCAATCACCTCACTCACTCACTCACTCACTCATCACTCTCTCGCTTCTTGCTCTCTCTTCACAATATCTCTCTCGGTTTCTCTCTCTCTCGGTTTCTCTACCTCTTTTGTTCTCTCTGTCTCCCTCCTTCACCCCTTCCCTCATCAATCACCACAGATACTTTGGCATGTCATTCAATTGTCCCCCCAAAAAAATTATTTTATGTAAATTATTTTGCTTCAGCTCCCAATTTGATCTATACCTAAGATCTTGAGATATTTAGTCACCACTATATGCTGGTAGCACAGCTACTAGCCCATCTCTCTCTGAGCTGACTGACCCAACAATGGTCGGCATTGATTTTCAGACAAACTCTTCATTAATATGTGATTAACATAGAGAATTTCCTCACTACAAGACAATAGGAGCGTTTCTGCATCTCCCCGGTAGAAATTGGCCTACAGTTCCTGGTTGGCCTACAGTTCCTGGTTGTTCTACAGTTCCTGGTTGTAAGCGAACCACAATATCCAGAGTTCATAGTGATTTTAGGACGTAGTACCACACCTGTCGAGGTGGATCCAGTTGAGAATGGGTGTCAACAGGTAGCTAGCTAARGTTGCTCAGTGGACCAGCCACGCTTTCACAGTACATCAGCTTGCGAATAACAATTTATTTTTGTGTCAAGAACAACTATAAAGTTTAGTCATGGTAGGGTGCTCAGTACCTGGATGCGCAAATTACAAGCATGTATAGGCTGCTGTGGTAACATTTCATTGTMTACCTTACTAAGAAGTCGAGCAGCGGTAACGTAGCTAACTTAGCTAGCTAACTACCTAGTGAACTATATTTGTTTATCTAAACAAAAATATAGCTGGCTTTTATAATACGCTAGCTAGACGTTCCAAAGCAAATCAATGTAATTAGTTAGCAGCTATCTGCCAATGTGATTTGTAACTTTGCAAGCTAACGTTAGCTACGTTAGGTTACATTAGCAAGCCTACAGGACCTTATCCAACCGTTAGCTAGCTAACTAATTACTGCAGAGGCTAACTTGACTMGCTTATGTGTTCTATATACAGAGTCCGATCCCATCAACATCTGCAGCAGCATCGACATCAAGCTCAGCACCAGGAACTAGTGTAAGTCACCTTTTCTAAATCTTTCCATGACTCCATGATGAGCAAATAAATATACTGGAGCTAGGCATTAACATGGTCCGTGTCTTGTTGTCATAGTTGGTGTGTTTATAAGTAGGTTATAACTTCTACTGTAGTTTTCTATGTATTATGGAAGCTTAGTTGATTGTTTATGCAAAGCTTGAAGTCTAAATTGAAGAAAAGCAGAGTTAWTAGTAAGGAGGGGATGGTGTGGGTGACTGACTGTCTGTAGGGGTGGGTATTGTGGGTGAAGGTTAGTACGCATGTTCTATTGACACAAGGGGGATGGYTGGATATAGTACCTTGTTTGAGTGMGTATTGATGGGMACAAAGTAGTAAAATATTGACTAATCACRGACTAGTGTTTATCCTACAGACTAATCCTGCTTCTGATGATGACCTTGACACCAGCTTCAGTAATACAGATCATGTAAACCTARTGGATGAAAGCTTTCAGCCGGGAACAAGCTCAAGCTCAACATCATCTGACTCGGAAGAGGAAGCGACTGCACAGGGCCGGCAAGAGCCAAAGTGTCTAGTCTATGAGTCCAYGGTCATGGAGCTCACYAAGTTCTGCCAGACCAGCTYCKATTGCCCAACACAAGKCGAGGTTCACCAGCTGAAGAACATTCAGGACAATGCCTGGAACATTCAGCAAACACAAGATCCATGTTTAGTTATGATGTTGTAGTATAATATAGAATGCCTAGTATGCTCACAACTGCATTGTGGTCTAGATATTGCTAGCTGTTGTACATACAGCGAGAATACAAAACATTAAGAACACCTG
>NW_019943453.1:100786-114059 GCF_002910315.2 Salvelinus sp. IW2-2015 | reverse complement strand
ATGGAGTGCTGCATCAGATGACCTGGCCTCCACAATCACCTGACCTCAACCCAATTGAGATGGTTTGGGATGAGTTGGTCCGCAGAGTGAAGGAAAAGCCAACAAGTGCTCAGCATATGTGGGATCCTCTTCAAGACTGTTGGAAAAGCATTCCAGGTGAAGCTGGTTGAGAGAATGCCAAGAGTGTGCAAAGCTGTCATCAAGCAAAGGGTGGCTACTTTGAAGAATCTCAAATGTAAAATATATTTAGTTTTGTTTAACACTTTTTTGATTACTACATGATTCCATATGTGTTATTTCATAGTTTTGATGTCTTCACTATTATTCTACAATGTAGAAAATAGTAAAAATAAAGAGAAACCCTGGAATGAGTATGTGCGTCCAAACTTTTGACTGGTACTGTATATATATTTTTTAAGAGAAATGCTATGGCGGCCGCAGTGCAATTTAGAAGTAGCTCAAAAACCTGAGATATCCTGCAATGTCGTGGCAGATAGTCCAATGGCTCTAATGAACAAGGACAACAATATCTACTCGCTACTAGCGTGATCGTGCATCGGCGAAACACAAAGGCCACAATAATTGCTACAAAACATGACTCACTAGTGTTTAGCGGTGAAGTTTCCCTTTAAGGATTTGCAATTAGCCAATTAGCACAAGATGCGATATGCAACATTAGCAACCAAATGAAGAGCATAGACAGCGAGGAAATGTCAATGTTTTAGGTAGCAAAAACTGGAGTGCTATTATACTGTATTTKATCTTTGTGGACCGCTGAAAGGTACATCAACATGCTATCAATAGTATGAGCACAGAGCAGATATAATTAGACTAATGTTATCATTACTACTTAGTAATACTTTTAGTTTGGGATTCTTGGAAAAATATAGCTAAATATAATTTGGTACCAGGTAGCCACCGTTAAAGTCTATGTTAATACCATCTGAAACAAATCTGTAAAGTAAATCAGTACTGAAATACTCATAGCAGTTAGCAGCTAATTTTCAGGATAATTTGGCAACCGGGACAAGGTGGTAAAATACCTTAATGAAGTGCTTATTAGCAGGGAATTAGTCTCCAATCCACTATGTAGCATATGATTAGACAGAAATTAGAGCCAACCGTTAGACTGCATGTGATCAATGATGGGAGTATGTAACAGAGTACAGACATGTCAATCACAGTCAGTTTCACACCTGGGTTAAACACATATTCCAAAAGTGGCCCTTCGAGACYGATATTCTAAAAATGAAATATGCATTTCTACAAGACTCAATGGTATCACATTATGAGATGCATTATGTTTGCCCAGTACAATGGAACCAATGGAATAGTCCCAAATGGTCAAACCCTGAGCRGAATCAATGGCAGATAAGAACAATTTCAAGTTACACAAGCTAGTCAGGATTCGCCTTCATGGTATCAAACTCGTCAACACAAAGCAATTAAGAATGATAGTGTTTGCGGTTTTCCGTTAATGTTACAGTATCAAGTAAGCCTCCAAATCCACTGTCCACCTGAGATTCGACTTTTCAGCAGAGAAGGAAAGCACTGCGAAACAGACCAGACTTACAGTTTCCTTGTGGCCACAGTGAGAGCTTTTTTCTTATCCACCTATGTTCTCCAGCAGGTGATCTTTATTTTTTTAAATTAGGCAAGACAGTACAGTCGACAAAACGCTTCTCCAAAACACAGCCCAGCCGTCCAGAGGCTGGTTTACAGATTCATTAGCAAGCAGCGATACAAAAAACCCCTGTGTCCTTCTCCTCCCAGGCGGAGCTGGGGGGCCACCCGCAAAGCCATGGGAACAAAGGCCTCTCTGGCTGGCCCCGTGTGGCCCTACAAGAGCCCCCTCTTCGATGGTGGCCCTTGTTCCAATCTGCACCCCCTGCAGGGCTCACTGCCAACCACACAGAACTCCCACACACCATTGCTACCGCTAATTAGCACTCCCATTACCGGCCAAATTATTATTGCACTTGCTAATTAGAAAAATGATTTTAAAAGCATTTGTCAATTAGTCTTTAACACTGTTCTCGCCTGGCTGGATTGTGGGGGCACATTAAATCAATGGTTACAAGCAGAGAAGCGACGCGGGGTATGGAGTGCGACCCTGTTAAGATTTTGTGCCTGCGCATGGGAGAGTGTGAAACGATAACTCCGCATTGGGGAGATTATTATACCAAGTAACAGCATGGGGTGGAAGTGGTGATTGAGCTACTTCACAGGCTGTCCATCATTCTCTTCCTTTTTAGTTTCCTGGTTGCGTCTAATTGAAGAAATGTCACATGTTTGTAACATATTTGGACCGTTGGTTAGTTTTTTCTGTTGTTTGTTGTCCTGAGGTGTGCCACTCTTCTGTCTTATCTCTGTGCAGCCAGTGTGGCAGAGACCCCACGGTGTCCTAAACTGCTTGTGATACCTCTACCCAGGCATTCCATGTCTCCAAGCAGCCAGCCGTCATCCATAGACAGGCCACAATCCTTACTTACAATCTCCGCCTTGCCACTAGTACCATCTGAACATTCTTCTGCCACTGCCAGTCACTCGATCAATCACTTCTAGACGTACAGTGTCTGGGCGGATGCCTGCACCAAGGAGGGTGTGTAAAAGAGTAGAGGAGATAAAAGGAAAAAAGGAGAAACAAAGGAGACGTGGAGAGGAGAGGAGTTCTCCGACTTGTAGACGTATATTTTGTTAGAGGTAGGGGGTTTGTGATGTTTAGGAGAAGAGGGGGAGGAAAGGCCGCCGGAGAGACGCATACCAATTAGCCTTCTGGAGAAGCACTCAGAGAGCTAGGGCCGCATCACTATGGAAACCCCTCCCTAATAATCTCTCTGCCCCTAGAACCTCATACAACACACTTCTTCCCTTCTCTCTCTTCTCTCTCACTTTCCTCTCATCTCTCTATCTTCTTTTTTCTTCTTGTCAACTCCTTCTCTTCTCTCCTCTCCCTCCTTTCTCCTCTCCCTTCCCATCACCACTCATCCACATCTCATCATCCCACACTCATCATCCACACACCTCACATCACATCACAATCATCACTCACCATCACACAATCATCTCACACCACATCACCTCATCGCCACACTTCTCATCACATCACCACCCATCTCTCTTCTCTTTCTCTCTCTCTCCTCACTCACCCCATAATATTTCACCTGGATCGAGAAGAGAGGAGGAAGGAAGCAGTGGGGGGAAGTTATTAGAACCAACGACTGACATGTTAAGACAAAATGTAAAGTGTGTTACCGGGTTTACCCAAAGCAAAAAATTGTAGCCAGCACATAGTTCCCCTGTTTCTAAATGAGGATGTCGTCAGTGGGAACGGGCTTGACAGAAGACAGAGGGCCTCAGCTGCAAAATTGTGGGGGGACCATAGTTGGTCCATACTTGAACTCGCTAACAATGTTTTGCCAAAACTCATCTTGTTGTTCCTGTCTCACTGTCACCTAGATGAGCAGTCCTGAATTGATCTGATGCGATCTAACAAGACTCAAGTCTATTGTCTAAACAGATTAAGCGAGGGTGAGGACCAGAGAGCTACCCCTTTTAACGCAAACATTCCATCTTCTTAAGTTGATTTCTTAGGATGCCGCAGGAGAGCTGATTGCATTCTGTCGGGACTCAAATGAGCCTCTCTCCTCTTCAAGCTCTCTCTCTCTCTTGATCTCTCTCTTTCTCTTCCTCTCAATTTCTCTCTCTCTCCCTCTCGTTTTTACTCTCGCTCTCTACTCTCTTTTCCCTTGCTCTCTCTCTCGGTCTCTCGAGGGACTGAGCTGTGTCTCAGAGTGTGGCCCCTCCGGCGGGATCCGTTTTAATCAGTTTAATAATTTCCAACATAGGAAGGTAAACTAATCAGGGGGTGCATTAAACACTGACGTCTCCGTTGAAGACCCTGCTGAGACACTGAGCTAG
The DNA here is from genome assembly GCF_002910315.2 of Salvelinus sp. IW2-2015. NCBI lineage: Eukaryota > Metazoa > Chordata > Actinopteri > Salmoniformes > Salmonidae > Salvelinus > Salvelinus sp. IW2-2015. The sequence continues at coordinate 110,138 of NW_019943453.1, read as the reverse complement.
AGACAGGAGTATCTGTCTTGGGATTACAGTACTGTAGGGTACACTTTGGTTTATGCTACTTAGGGAATGCTTGGATTACAGTACTGTAGGGAACACTTTGGGTTTACACTACTGTAGGAATACTTGGGAATTACAGTACTATAGGAACACTTTTTGTTTACACTACTGTAGGAGCGACTACGGTAGGGACATGCTTTGATTTGCAGTAGGCTACTGAGGGAGGAGTAGGCTACTGAAGGAGAGAGTAGGCTACTGTAGGAGCGGATACGGTAGGGGAATGCTTTGATCTGCAGTAGGCTACTGAAGGGAGAGAGTTTAGGCGACTGTGGAGCCCAGTTACAGTGGGTTTTGACAATGTTCCTCTCCAACGCACCTCTCCACTTTAAATTCTCATAAAGTAGAGCAGAGCTCAACTTGTTCTACCACACCGCTAGAAGGGTTCTCGCCGCTCGCCTTCCCACAATCCCCCGCACATTTCTCTGCGTGCCCTCGTTGAAAATGAATGGAGGCGGAACTTCTCCTGCCGAATTGGTTGTTGGTGAAAACCCACTGAACGCTTTGCTTTACAGACCTATTTCCCCTGGTACACACAGAGAAACTGGAGTAAAGAGTGTCTGATTTTTGTTCCTATTCAAAGATTTCCACAATTCCACAATTGTACAAAGCATCAAATTGCTACCTAGCACCAAATGGTACACAGCGGTGCTTGTTTCAATGAATTCCAAAGAAACCAAAAAAGTATTGTATACCTACTGGATCAGTTYAAATTGTAAATTGTCTGTGTGATTATCATGTGATAAAATACAGGACCATTCTCTAATAAACGACTAAGAGAAGGACACTCCCCTTTATGATTCGTTTAGTATGTCACCACCAAAGGTAAACACTTAGTATTCATCAAACTGGAGAAAAAGAGAAAGAAAGAAGGGAGGAGGGAGAGAGAGAGAAAAGGGGATGAAAGAAATTACCATGCTGAGGCGAGTTCAAAAAAGACATGAAATTGTGAGCAGCGGGGTGGGGAGAAGATGGCATGTCTGGCGCCCGGGCGATGTGTGGGGTGGCTCGTAATTCAAGGTCTTCACATGCAAACGCTCGGTAAACAAACCCACAGGAGWAGGTAAACAAATTACACCAATACAAAGACTCTCAGAGCCCGGGAGTACCACATGCAGTGTGTGTGAAGACCATAGAGTCTGTCATTTGAATACAGTGCATAACATACTGTGTATAACATACTGTGTACATTATGGTTGGGAAGGTTGCTGGCGACATCTGCAACATCTGCCAATATGCCCAGCCCAAACAGTACAACTCTATATGTAATCTGGTAACTAAAATGGAATGACTCTGTTGATAGTAACTGCAGGTAAGGTAAGTTACCAGGTAAAGCACATAAGTGCACGATGTAGTAAGGATGAACAAGTCACTTTTCARATAATTAAAATGTATTGTACTCCCTGACGAAGGCCATGCTGTCGAAACGCGTCAGAGTTTTAAAATCTTTGTTCCATTGAACATGCCTCACAAATAAAAGGTATTTTTAATTATGTGATGAGTGCCTTGGTCCTCCTTGCTTTTTAAAGACTAATCAACCCCTTTGACCAAAGACCACCTTCTATCTACAGAGACCTACAAGAGTGTACCCTAACAGTGCTTCCCTTCCTTTATTGTTTCTKCATGTACTAAGGATGTATTTAGTTGTACAGTAATTGTTCTTGTGTTCCAGATAATGTCTTCGATGGTAAATTGCCCACTGAGGGGGATGGTAAAGTCCTCCTGTGTTGAATTGTGATGCTTAATGTTGTCCATCAAACATTCCTGTAACAAGGACTCTTCCTGAAACATCTTAATGTAGCCTTCAGTCTCATACTGCAGGCCAGGGTTCCTCAACTTGGGTTGAGGAACCGTGGGTGATTTTATTTGACCGCCATTTTTTTATACATATTTTTTTTAATTGTTGGACATAAAAAGGCTGTAAAAACACCAGACAATCAGTTCCAGGTAGCTTAGTGGTAGCCTAGTGGTTAGAGCGTTTGGCCAGTAACCCAAAAGTTGCTGGATCGAATCCCCGAGCTGTCAATGTAAAAATCGAACCCACTGTTCCCCGGTAGGCCGTCATTGTAAATAAGAATTTGTTGTAAACTGACCTGCCTAGTTAAAAAGAAATCTGGGTGGGAAATCTCACATAGTGGAGAGAAATGTAAATGTAAGCAATGTTTACATTTGACCGCCATTGATCAGTTTGGGTTTCCTCGCTGTCAATTTGCAGTCTACAAATTATTTGTATTGATGTTCTGGCCCCCTGACCATCAGCCTGAGGCTGAACCTAGTTGGTGATCCCTACTGTAGGCCTTCATACAGAGAGCACTATTGACCTCAAACAAAAAGTTATTAAGTAGAATGGACAGTTTTTTAAACAATATCTTACTCAAGGCTTTCTTCGAATCAGCTCAAACTGAACTTTTCAAAAAATACACAATATGCACAACCCACYCATTTCTGACTTAAAGTCAGAGTGATATACTTCCTTCTCAAAGTATCAACAGRAATTTTCAGATGGCTGTCTGAGTTTCTAGGTATCTAGCTTTCAAWGACCTTCAATTATAGTTCACACCATTTCGTACAGACAACATTGAAATTGTTTTCTGAGTACTGAAAGGCACTGACAGTCAATCAACTGAAGGACAAACTCTAAGAGCTCTGCTATCCAAGTCAACTCCTACAGTATATTCATCTTATCATCGCCTACCGCCAACAAGATGATAAGAAAAGATACATGCATTAAAATCACAATAAATGAAATGTTACCACAGTAATCCCACCAATCAATTACCTCACTCCTTGGGGGCATGACAGCAGAACGATAAGAAAATATTTGAGATTTGAGATTGATGTTGATGACAATAAGAAGGGTGTCAATTCTCTTTCTGATCACCGAAGCACAATGGCAGAAGGCAAAAATGAGTGGAGCTTCTTATATTTCAAACATCAAGCCACTTCAAGTCATTCCAAAGGAGACGCCAGTGGGGGGGAGGGGCTGGATATGGAGGATGTGGTGGGTTGGGTGTGAGGGGGGGATCTTGGTTTAGGAAGGGGATTATCAAATTTAATCTCTCGGCAACTAAACAGATAAATCTAAAGCATCTTCCACACACATCCACACACACACACACACACACACACACACACACACACACACACACACACACACACACACACACACACACACACACACACACACACACACACACACACACCACACACACACACACACATCACGACACACACACACTAACTCCTTCAGCTTACGGACACGGCACACTAAATAATATAGCAGACCTTCTCGTCCCATCTTCTCTCAGCACGCATCACGCCCTACGGCTTCTCCCGCTGCAAATGCTCCTCTGCAATCGTACTCGTTAACGCCCGGCCCGAATATCCAGGGGGGCTACAATTCCATAAAAGCCCCATTATGGGAGAAGAAGGAGAGTAATGGAGAAGACAGGAGGAGAGATACGACAGACACCGCGAAGAGGATAGATCTACGCGATGAGTTCCACAGACTGCTTCTAAGGGCCTCTGGTGTATTGACTGAGGGCACTTGCCTACCAGCTATATTGTCTCCCCCCGGATTCTCAGCCCCACTGGGACCTTGCTAAACACGATGATAATGCTCTGATGACTGTCGCCACAACTTAGCTCGCCACAACTTACCACTCTTTGTATCTCCGAACTAGCCTCTTACTCTCTGCACACCCGCCATAAACACGGCACTGGCTTCCCAGCTGCTCTCGTGATCGGACAGTCATAGACGCCGTAAGATGAGCAGGGAGATTTACAGCTTATCACAGCCTCGAATAAGAACAGCTATTATGCTTCTTACTTCTCTTCGGTGAAATAACTCTCTCTCATTCTGCATCAGGCTTTCGCCATTTACCCTCTCGTCATACCACGATTTCCTGTCATTTCCTCCAGCTTCATCCTGCGACTCATTAAAATCGCGAGGCCACAAAGTGGGAGCTAGAAGAATAGCGCTCTCGCTACAGGAACAAGGAATATAACCGGAGTTTACTCAAATTCATAACGCCCCCTTTCCATTCCTAATCAATTCCAAAAACATTACCTCCCCTTACAAAAAGAGTTATGAGGTACAACTCCAGAAGGAACTTCCGAGAGAGTGGCTTCGGTCCGAACAATTTTCAAAAAGGACTGTCCTGGCACATGGGAGTAACCGGCCACCCACTCGTCGGACTCCCGGGTCTGGCATCAATTTGCACAGCCAGTATGGACGCGGCTGGCTCTATTACTCACTGGCACAGCAAAGGCACAGCCCTATGACTGAGAGGGCGCGTACACTGCCAAATATATCATCCATATTTCTCCTCCTGGCAGACTGCGCCTGGATGAAGCACGCTATGCGGACTATGCGGCTGGTCCTGGGGGCTGGCTCATCGACAGCTGTGGTCCACGAAGGCCTGAGCTGAGCGGTTCTAAATCTGCAACCTATTTATTCACCACAACACGAGATGGATCACAGATTCCACGCGAATAGGAGAAATTGTTTGTCTCAATTCCATCACCATATATGGTCAAAAGCGAGAGCTCCTTATCTTGCAACTAACTGAGCTACTTAGCTTCTTCTCTCTCTCTCTGCAAAAAAAATATTTCTAAGGGCCACCAGCTGCATACCAGATTAAGTGGGCACCCAGCACCACACACACAGTGAATGCAAAATGAATTATCCTTTGCTGTGCTCTCTTGAACTCTACAAGTATCTCATGTGGCTTAGAGGGGTGATGAAGGAATGGTGAAAACATACATACCAATTGCATATATTTTACATATGCAGAGATAAAATGTGTACAATGTAATATAAGCTAACGTGCAGGATTCCCCACAAGACCATTGTAGTGCGGCACCACAACTGCACACATAAGGAGAAAAAGGATGAAAGAATAAACTAAGGCGACAGACGGTAAGCTAGGGAGAGCACTCATGTACCAAGTTTGCTTTTGAGCGAGGCTTTTGATATCAGAGTGAATGGCAATGGGAAATACCTCAGCCTGCAAGCACCCCAGGGGGAAGGAGTAAATGGGATTAGTAGATATCGAGGAAACATCCAAATAGGCTACTGGAAAAAAGTTGTGACTGACATGCACATCAATGTTATGTGAGCAAAGATGTTTATCTCCATTCAGAGATTTGTCTGAGAAATGGTCTTACAAACGAAATGTGGAGACAATGTACTTTTGTTACTCTTCCTAAGTTGCTGAAGTTCAGATAAGCTTATGGAGGTCGCTATTACAATATAGACACTCCTACTATAGTGGGAATAGAGAAGAGGCAGTGCTAGATACTACATGTCACGATAAAAACTGCAGTCGTTGTAAATATATAGCTTCTACAGGAAACACAGCTCTTCTCAGCTTTAATTCTTAAAAAGGGGCCAACAAGAATCTGATATCCTACCTCACTAGCACTGTAATTGCGCTTGACTGGACACTAACCGTCAACTTGGGGACTTACAAGTGATTGCAGACCTGGGTCAAATCACATACATGTCAAATATCTTTTCCATTTAAGACTTGTGGGCTGACTAAAATTGGTCTACTTTTAGTTTTAACACCAATTAAATCAACGGAACAAGCCCACAGTAATTGCTTTGAAGGACTGAAAAATAAATCAAGTGATATGTTGAACAATTGATCTTAGATGCCTGCCTAACAAATGAAGTACTCTGTAATCTAGTAATGCAATGTCGCGTAAAAACCAACACTTTACCAAGCTTCTCCAGACTGGCCTGATCCAACCAGAACAAATTCACACCTACCAAGGAATATGAATTGAACATGCGTCACTGTGGGTCACTGAGGTCAAAAGTAGTGTATCTTATAAAGGGAATAGGATGTGGGTTTGGAAGAGACATAGACTTTGTTCCTCTCACGGTAAGCATAATTATGAGATTCCACCTACATGACTGACTGTCACGTCATCCCACTCTACAACACACACAGAACGCCAATACAATGTTTGAACAGATTAAATACAGACAGTAGAAAAAACCATCTCACCAAGCTCAGGAGACTCAGTAGACTCTCAAAGTAAGAGATGATTGATTCAGGCGTATGTGTCCCAGAGTGACGATTATTAGAAAAGGCACATTAAAGTGAGCGCAGTATCTTTACTGCGCTGCCGAGCCGTGCTTTCATCTGATTAATAGCCTACCTGTTACTGTCAAAGTGAGACAGTACATGAGTATGGATTTCAGAACTTTCGTACRGAACGAGAGCTGGAGCACAAAAGYAASAAGCTCCACTTCTCTGYAGGAGACAGATGTGTGGGATACGAGAGTTGACAAGGTTGGCATGAGAGACGTTTGTTGTTCAAAATGGAGGCTCGGTGTAGCATACCACTCAGTAAAGACACAGCCAGTCCAATATAATTGGGCTTCAACGATTGTCAGAAAACTGTCTTCTTGAAACCAATTGGTSCTGCAGTGTGCATTTAGCGTTTAATTCCCCCTCCTCCCCCTTTCCCCTCCCTCCTTCCTTCCTCCCTCCTTTCTTTTTCTTTCATTCTTTCCTTCAGAAAATCAAAAACCCTGACATGCAAATGGACCCTATTAAATCCTATTAGTGGGCCTGTCAKATGCAGAAGAACCGGGCTAGTATTAGCGCTGTGCTAGTTATCGTTAGCGCTAGTTTTGTTTCTATCCAGATTAGATASTGTAACTGTAGAGGGATATAGCAGCCCATCTCTGAGGTAAACAGCACCCAGATCATGTTGGGGACCGACAAATRCAGGGAGGGATTCCAGGGTTCGCCATCCACATTGTTGCTGGATTTGTCAGTCYATTTGTTGCTAAATMGAAACTGAGAAAAGCTCCGTTGGAGAAATACCGTGAACGCTAACCCTTGTATGGAGAATAATGAGTAGTTGTTGTTTCTTCCCCRAGCAGAATGTCAGTTCCACAACCTTTAAATTACCTGGACCAGTTATTGGATTTGTTCCSTTCTATTAATTGCAGGAAAATAGTACTCAATTTGTTCATAAGGCTGGGGCAGTATTTAGGCCTACTACTGTATAAAGTGATCTGCTATTTTGTCCATAACAGGTACCAACACAGTTAAACATGTGTGATATCGAAGCCAGACACAAACACAGTGCTCCCAAAGAGTGAATGGGGTTTCACAAGTGTCACCCAGGGCCAGGCTATTGTCATCATTGTCACCAACGTTTGAACAGAACAGTTCTGCAGCCAGGCTGCTCTGGTCACCACTCCCTCTGGGCTGTAGCCATGGACACACAGGATCCCAATGACTCACTGACTTGTAGCATTGCCCTCTAAATAATGGTCTCATTTATTACTTTTTTTTAACACTTATGGGGATATCAATATGGATATTCTTAATGTTTTTATGGACATTATGCAAATGTYCATTTGCAGCACTTACATGTGTGCACTGATTTGTATCTCAACCAGGGTTCAGGTCAATTCCAATTTAATTTGAAATGTAAAAAAATTATTCACTCATGAAGTGGAGAATTTACGCTGAATTAAATTTGAATTTTAAACGTTTTCAAGTTATGGAATTGCAATTAGACAGTTTGGACTGTTTGAATTGGAAATTAATTGGAATTGGAATTCAATATTTGTACATTTGGAATGAATGCAGTTAGTATAAAATGTACTGCAGGATTTGTTTTTAATCTTTTGAACTTTTTACATTTCCAGTATAACTACAGATGTAGGATCTTCATTTGACAGTTTGCTACAGCAGGACAATAATCCTGCAGCAACTGGAAATGTGAATGACTATGTGGATTATAATTAATGGATTTTTTTTTGGTTGATGCATTTTCCATAAGGGAAAATCAAGTCTAACATTTTAAAGTGGAAATTACAAACTTTAGAAGCCGTTTTAAACCTAGAATACACCACAAGTTTGCATTTCCTCAGCAACAAAAGACTGATCAAATTAAGATCCTACATCTGTTGGCTGTTTGAACATTGGCATGATCAGCCTGAAAGCCTGAGGGAATTTAATTAAAATATGTGGAATTATTGGGGATACAATTGAATTGGGAGTTAAATTCTTGAAATTTACCGAACATTGGAATTTAGAGGAATTGAATTATCCCTGAATTCAAAGACTGACCTGAAATTTGAATTGAATTAAATGGAATTTACAGGGAAATGGAAATGAATGAGAATTACATTTGTGGAATTAACCCCAACCCTGCTCTCAACTCTTCTTCCACTCCCCAATTCTCCTCTGTTCTTCTCCTTCCCATTCCTCCTCTATACTCATCCTCTCTGCTCCTCCCTAATTAATCGCTGGGAGGCTAAGGAGTTGGGAGGCCACTGTCTATTTTCCAACATTGACTCTGATTTCCTGTCTGTCTGTCTGTCTGTCTGTCTGTCTGTCTGTCTGTCTGTCTGTCTGTCTGTCTGTCTGTCTGTCTGTCTGTCTGTCTGTCTGTCTGTCTGTTTTTAAAGAAATAACATTTTTTGTCCATTAAAATAACATAAAATTGATCAGAAATACAGTGTAGACATTGTTAATGTTGTAAATGACTATTGTAGCTGGAAACGGCTGATTTTTGAATGGAATATCTACATAGGCGTACAGAGGCCCATTATCAGCAACCATCACTCCTGTGTTCCAATGCACGTTGTGTTAACAGGAATACCTATGTGAGAATGCTGTTCATTGACCCACAGCTCAGCATTTAACACCATAGAACCCTCCAAACTCGTCATTAAGCTCGAGACCCTGGTCTTGACCCCGCCCTGTGTAACTGGGTCCTGGACTTTATGACTGGCCGCCCCAAGGTGGTGAAGGTAGGAAACAACATCTCTACCCCGCTGATCCTCAACACTGGGGCCCACAAGGGTGTGTTCTCAGCCCACGCTTCCAACTCAATCATCAAGTTTGCAGACGACACTACAGTGGTAGGCTTGATTACCAACAACGACGAGACGGCCTACAGGGAGGAGGTGTTGGCCCTCGGAGTGTGGTGTAAGGAAATAACCTCTCACTCAACGTCAACAAAACAAAAGAGATGATCCTGACTAAGAAACAGCAGAGGGAGTACCCCCCCCCCCCCCCCCCCCCCTCGCATTAAATCTGCTAACCATGTGTACGTGACCAATAAAATTGGATTTGAACACAGGAGTGATGGTTGCTGATAATGGGCCTCTGTACACCTATGTAGACATTCCCTAAAAAATCTGCCATTTCAGCTAAATAGTCATTTACAACATTACAATGTCTACACTGTACTTCTGATCTATTTTATGTGTTATTTTAATGGACAAAAAAATGAGCTTTCTCTAAAAAACAAGGAC
>NW_019943453.1:92276-100107 GCF_002910315.2 Salvelinus sp. IW2-2015 | reverse complement strand
ATTTCTAAGTGACCCCAAACTTTTGAACGGTAGTGTATATATGTGGACACGCCTTCAAATTAGTAGATTTGGCTATTTCAGCCACACCTGTTGCTGACAAGTGTATAAAATCGAGCACACACCCATCTCCATAGACAAACATTGGCAGTAGAATTGCCTTACTAAAGAGCTCAGTGACTTTCAACGTGCTGAAGCGRGTAGRGCGTAAAAATCATCTGTCCTCGGTTGCAACACTCACTACCYAGTTCCAAACTGCCTCTGGAAGCAACMTCAGCACAATAACTGTTCATCAGGAGCTTCATGAKATGGGTTTCCATGACCGAGCATCCGCACACAAGCCTAAGATCACCATGCGCAATGCCAAGCGTTGGCTGGAGGGGTGTAAAGCTCGCTGCCATTGGAGCAGTGGAAACTCGTTCTCTAGAGGGATCAATCATTTTTTCATGGTTCGGGCTAGGCCCATTAGTTTCAGTAAAGGGAAATCTTAACGCTACAGCCTACAATGACATTGTAGATAATTCTGTGCTTCCAACTTTGTGGCAACAGTTTGGGGAAGACCCTTTCCTGTTTCAGCATGACAATGTCCCCGTGCACAAAGCGAGGTCCATACATAAATGGCTTGTCAAGATCGGTGCGAAAGAACTTGACTGGCCTGCACAGAGCCCTGACCTCAACCCCATCGAACACCTTTGGGATGAATTGGCACGCCGACTGCGAGCCAGGCCTAATAGCCCAACATCAGTYCCCGACCTCACAAATGCTCTTGTGGATGAATGGAATCAAGTCCCTGCTGCAATGTTCCATCATCTAGAGGAAAGCCTTCACAGAAGAGTTGGAGGCTGTTATAGCAGCAATGGGGGGGACCAACTCATATTAATGCCCATGATTTTGAATGAGATGTTCGACGAGCAGGTGTCCACATACTTTTGGTCATGTAGTGTATATCTTTATTTAACCAGGCAAGTCAATTAAGAACAAATTCTTACTTACAATGACGGTCTAGCAAGAGGCTGGTATATGTTGAATCATATTTGTGTGTGTGAGCGTGTGTCTTGTAGGTTATGCGTGTCCAGTCTAAGGTCAAGCCATACATGATCTGCCATGCGCAATAGCATCACCAGCAAGCACTGCCACTACAGCCAACAAACAATACCCAACGTAACCTACCACTCACAGCAAAGCAGCTTGAAAAAGTTAATACCTAGAAGATTTATTTTTTAATCTTCACTCTCAAACCTCATTAATGTAGATTGTCAGGTCGACGTAGAGCTGCGCTTTTTGATTGGAAAGTCCAGTCAGATATGCCCACTCTGTGAGATTGCTATTTAATTGCCATTGTGAGGCTGAGGCTGAGGCTATGAGGAACATCAGGACTCTATGGCTGGGTGACACTGTCACACCTSAAAAGGGGTTCACTCATCACAGAGTTAACAGAATTTGTTTTCCCCCTGTAGTAAATGTTATTAGTTCAGTAATCTGGCTGTTGGGGGTGGGGGTGTTGGATCTGACTATGTCACGTCTCTCTCTCTCTCTACTTAGGCTGAATGGCGGCCATAATGTTTCTATCATGATGGGAGAGAGACAGACAGACAGAGAGAGAAAGAGAGAGAGCGGATAGTACCCCTCTTCCGCCTGTCAATTTCCCCTCTGTCCACCACGGCAGCTAAATTGCGGTTTAAAAGACAGGAACCGTGCTCGAGGGACGGGAACAAAGAGGAGCGTATAGCTGACCAGCGCTCAGGTGAAATTGAATTGGYAATCTTCCATCTCTCTTTAGCATAACAAAGCAGCCCTGGGTTTTAGACAAAGGGCCCTTTTTAATGTAGAAAATCAATCTCTCTAAAGGCCCGGCGTATTGTTCCCACTGCTGTACAGGTGTTCCTTTCCGCTGCTTAATCAAAATTGTCAAAACAAAGTTGGAAGTTATCTCTCTGTCACTGCCCGGGCACACAAAATGTGTGTGTTTGTGTGTGTGTGTCTAAGACACGGTCTAAGACTCTAAGGTAGGAGACAACATTGCAGCAGTAGCCCAACAGTCCATGCATCTACCTCGCCGGGGAAAGAACAGAAAACGTCAGGGAACACAAAAGCTGAGTGCACACACTCTCCTCCGCTAACAGCAGGCTTTATGGAGGCTGATGTGAGAGGGGGTGCGTCTTTATGCCAGAGGCCTTGGATGGATACAACACCTACACAATGTTCAGACACATGGTTTTCACTCTGCTCCAGTACACTTCTTCCATCCTCTTGATAATCTTCCCTAAGTGAATCGGAGTGACAACTGCGTTGAGTGACCATTCCAGTATAACTACGGATGTAGGATCTTAATTTGAGCCACTTTGCTACAGCGGGAAAATAATCCTGCAGCAACAGGAAATGTGAATTATTATGTGGATTATAATTAATGGCCATTTTTTTTAGGGGTTGATACATTTTTCATAAGGGCAAATCAAGGCTGACATTTTAAAGTGGAAATGACAAACTTTAGATGCCTGGATTTAGCGAAGGATAACTAAACACAGATTAAATACATTTTATCTGGAAGGATTTATTTTGTAAATCTTATTTCAGCTGGAGTTAACCTGGTATATCTAGCAAGAAATMCAATATGTTTGGTAACTACCTTGTACCACATAGTGATCGCCAAGAAACCAAAAAGTAAATAATTGTTACGCAATTACCGTTTGATTTCATTTAACCTTTACGTAACAAAAAAATCCCATTGAGATGAAGAGGAGCTTCCCTAGAATACAACCCCCTGGTTTAAAACAGACAGAGAGGAGAGAAAAACACATTTCTTTCTTTCTAGATAGAAAGAAAATACATTATTATGAAAACAACATCCATCGTTCTCCCTTCCTCCCTGAGCCAGCCGTGTTGTGTTGGGGAGGAGAAGACTAGAAAACATACAAGGCTGCGTCTGGAGGTTCCTTCCTTCCCACAGACAGGCTGATTAAAGTTTGTTTTGATAAGGTAGTTCTCCATTTATCTGTCTCCAGCCGTTGTATTGACATAATAATGATTAAGCCAAGACTAATCTTCCTGTTTTAATAAGATCATTCATTTTCCAAGCTGCTGCTGCCTGCGTGTGAGAGGGGAGACTAGTCGCTTGGCCCTGTTCGCCGCCGCTGCCCACACGTGTCAATCTTCCAAACTGGCAACCCGGCCCCAGGGAATTTTTGATGATACTGCTGTTGCTCATGATGGTAATTTTCCAAAACGCCCCATATTCACTCGCAGTCCAATAGCCGCCCAGTCCCACTCTCACCCTCTCTCTAATTGCCTTCACAAAGGACCACAAGATTTCATTTATACTTCTTATGCCTCTACTCTCATTGCCGTCGGATACAAGAGAGGGTAATATTTAAGGAATTGATAATACTTCATAGCCAGCACTGTGGAGCAATGAGTGTACTCTGAAAAGGGAATTGTTTGGCTTCTTTAAGTCAATCACAAGTCGCAACAATGATGTGGCACTGGTATTCATGGATGCTTGCTCCGACGAGATTCAGCAGATTCCCAATTGCCCTCCTCCCACAAAGCCCCGCCCCCCCCAAAATGGCCACCCAAGTACTTATAATGGGAACCCCTGGGCGAGCAGTGTCCGCCCCTCATTACTCACACTTCCCTCTCTCTTTCCTCACCCAAAAAAAAAAAAAAAAAAAACAAAAAAACAAGACCCACCCCACCACAGCACCCCGTTCACATGGACACAGTCATTTAAGAACAGTTAGCAGGGTCATTCCGACAGAGGACGTTGTACAAACAGCTTTAAAAAATGAGGTGTGGGAGATTTTTTTCTGCCAATCAAAGTTAATGCCCAATTAATGTATTTATTTCATGCCAGTTTTTATAAAAAGGCACTGGGTTAAAGTGTCGACATGATCTCCATGTCCACTAAGAAGTATCACCCCTTCCATAATGATAAATGTTTTTGACCAGAGAGATGAATATAGCCTACTTAGGCTAACTCTTTCTAGTCCAATAGCACATCTAGGATAATGCCACAGCTTTGTTTCAAAAAGTTGTAATTTCAATTGAACATTTCAGACTGATTTGCCCACCAAAGGTTTTATTAACCCACAAAACATCTGTTAATTATATGTTATTTTCCTGCTTGAGAAAGCTGGTCATTGAAATCTTACATCTGTATATGTAAAATAATGCTAAAGCAAAAACTTTAAACAGGTATGAAATGCATTTTCATGGTGTTTTTATAAACACCTGGAATGCACATGATAATGCGGTACAGTGTTTGGTATAGAATGTACAGAGACCCTGCGGTTGAGTGACATTTTCTCTAAAAACAATTGTAGCTAAAAGTGTTTGGTGCGGAGTGCTTTGGACCAGAGAGGTACAGCTCCTCTCCTAATGCAGACCCCCCACAGATGACAGGCTTCAGCTATATTGCACTTCTGTTCAATCTGATCGAAAAATTTATTACACTTGTCAATCCCCTAAGTTATGAAACAGTATTAATGTGTTATATTCTTCTCTGATTCATTCATTAACTGTGCTATTGAAATGTTTGCAATGGATGCAGAATAACTACACACACACACCACACACACACAACACAACACACACACACCCACACACACACACACACAACACACACACAACACACACACGAGCCAGCACACACCACACACACACACAAACACACACCACACCACACACACAACACACCACAACTACCACACATCTTTATATACATGGCATGTATGTTCTTCCGATAAAATTGTATGGTGACAGTATCACTGTTTGCAGGGAAATACTCTTCTTCCCAATAACAACACCAAACACTTCACATCTTAGCCTTTGATGATACGATGTGAGGAGATTTGTAATTGGGTGGACTAGACTATCGGGGATTTCAGGCTTTAGTTCTATCTCGCTCCGGCAGTGATCTAAAATCTTGGCAAGAGCCCCTGGAGGGATACAATATACCCAGGCAGTTGGAGGGAGCTGTTAGACTGGCGTTACCTGAGCTGTTAGACTCTGACTGTTAGACTCTGAGCTGTACTGCAGCTGTAACTCTGAGCGTAACTTGAGCTGTCTTGAGGCTAACTCGGCTGTGTTAACCTGCTGTAGACGGATGTTAGAGGCTGTACTCTGAAGCTGTCTAGACTCTGAGCGTTTAGACTCTGAGCTGTTTAAACTCGATCTGTTAGACTCTGAGCGTGTTAAACTCGAGCTGTTAGGATCTCTGAGGTTAAACTCTGAAGCTGTTAGACCTGAGCTGTTGACTCTGAGCTGTTAGACTCTGAGCTGTATAGACTCTGCTTTTGCGAGTGTTCAGACTCAATAGGCTAGGTTAGACTCTGAGCTGTTAGACGCTGAGCTGTTAGACTCTGAGCTGTTAACTCTGACTGTTAGACTCTGAGCTTTAGATACTTCTGAGCGTATCTGACTCTGAGCTGTTTAACTCTGTTAGCTCTAGCTGTGATGCTCTGACTGTTGACTCTGAGCTGTTAACTCTGAGAGTGTTGACTCTGAGCGTTAGACTTGACTGTTACCGATTTGACTCTGAGCTGTTAGACTCTGAGCTGTTAGACTTCTGACTGTTAGACTCTGACGGTTAGACTCTGAGCTGTTAGCTCTGAGCTGTTAGACGCTGGCTGATTGACTCTGAGCTGTTACCCTGTGATGGCTCTGAGCGTGTTGAGGTCTGAGCTTGCTTGCCTGTCACTCTGAGCTGTTAGACGATCTGACTGGTTAGACTCTGAGCTGTTAGACTCTGAGCTGTTAGCCCTGTGATGCTCTGAGCTGTTATGCCCTGTGATGCTCTGACTAGACTTGAGCTGTTACTGAGCTGTTAGACTCTAGCTGTTAGACTGAGCTGTTAATCGCTGTTAGACTCTGAGCTGTTAACTCTGAGCTTAGACTCTGACCGTGTGACTCTGCTGTGATCGTTTAGACTGTCTGATTGCTGTTACTGCGTGACTCTGAGCTGTTAGACTCGGACCTGTAGACTCTGAGCGTGAAACTCTGAGCGTTATGCCCTGTGATGCTCTGAGCTGTTAGGCTCTGTGAGGCTCTGAGCTGTGAGGCACTGTGTTGTGAGGCCCTGTGCTGTGAGGCTCTGAGCTGTGAGGCACTGTGTTGTGAGGCTCTGTGCTGTGAGGCTCTGTGCTGTGAGGCTCTGTGCTGTGAGGCTCTGTGCTGTGAGGCTCTGTGCTGTGAGGCTCTGTCCTGTTAGGCTCTGTTGATTGTTCAGGACTAGATGTACTTGTCGTCTGGCCATGTGTTCCAGGCTAGCTAGCGACAAACAGCCCCTCCACTCCCAGGTTGGCCTCTGGCGAGGGAGCGTGCCAAGCCAGCATCGGGAAAGTGGTCTTTACATTTTATTCTTTACTTTTTGGGCTTATTTTTTGTGCGTGAAAATCAGGTATTGACGAAAAATATGAAATCCTTCCTGAACTATGAAAAAATGCACAGCGTGTGTGGAATCAAGTGCTGGTGGAATCAAGTTACCAAATTCACCTGAGCCCCGCACAAAATAAAAATAAATAGACATGAAACAAAATATGTTCTATGTTTTCTGTTTCTATGTTTTGGCCGGGTATGGTTCTCAATCAGGGACAGCTGTCTATCGTTGTCTCTGATTGGGAGTCAATAGCCTTTTTTCCTTTGGTGTTTGTGGGTAGTTGTCTGTGTTAGTGGCCTGTATAGCCCTAGTCAGCTTCACGTTCGTTTTTGGTATTTCTTGTTTTTGTTGGCGACATTCAAAATAAAAATAAATGTACGRTCACAACGCTGCACCTTGGTCCTCTCATTTCCACCCTGACGACGATKSMGACAATGGCTCCCTGGGCGAACTCCCCCTTCAACCCCCTCCCCCAGCCAACAAAATATATACAAATATTTATACAAAAAATAACACTCATAAATATCAAAAAGAAGTAACAAGACAAATAGAAACACATTTGTGTTGATTTGGCACTCAAGCATCAATACATTACCCATCCCCCAACACTGTCAACCAAGAGTCAAGACTAAACCAATTCACCTTGGTGGTGTGCAGACTGGTTTTATATTACTCTTAACAATTTTGCACAAAACAGAAAAAAATGCAGCAATATGTCTGTGAAACTATATATTCCCAGTATTATGAATGAATTGTGTTTTATTTGGTAGCATTTCGTACTGTGATTGTACAGTACTAATGCATTTAGTAAAATCAAAGTTAGAGGTGCTCTTCCAGTGGGGAGACATGAGGTCAACCAACCCCATCTCATACTTCTGAGTGGGAGACCTTCCCAGGCAGTAGCCTGCCTAGCTCACAAACTATAATCAGGGCTCCCTACTCCGACAAGGTTAATTGACCCACAGTCCCACACGGTGACATGATATCATTGACGTGACGTGCAAATGAGCGATAGAAAACCGATCTGGCAAATGTCACCATTCCAAATGTTTTGGTGCGGGTGCCCCAGGGCCATCCCCGGCAAGATGCCGCCCTGGGCGGCTGCCCATGTAGCCTATACCTAAATACGCCACTGCATAGGCCATCAGTAAACAGCAGCTTTTCAACCTCAATCACATGAGCAGAGGATCAGGGGTTGTCTGAAAAATCCATCTGTGATAATTCCTATGTGTCACTGATGTCTGAATTACGTCCCAGACAGGTTCTGACACGTCTGGGATTAAATCTAGTCTAAGACAGCTGTTGCTGTCAGGGGTGACTTCACAGCGGACCTCCTGTCCGTCACCAACAGATGTCCCACACCACAAGCCCCTGTCTGGCATTATTCCCTGGCACAGATATGAGAGAGGGATCTGGGGGAGATATGACGAGAGGCAGAGTTCATGGGGATGTAGACTGTCT
>NW_019943453.1:90712-91670 GCF_002910315.2 Salvelinus sp. IW2-2015 | reverse complement strand
TTTAAATTGTTTTTTCCCCCCCTAATCAATATACACACACAATACTCCATAATGACTGGCTCTCGAGTGGCGCAGCGGTCTAAGGCACTGCATCTCAGTGCTAGAGGCGTCACTACAGACCCTGATTTGATCCCAGGCTGTATCACAACTGCCCGTGATCAGGAGTCCCATAGGGCGGCACACAATTGGCKCAGTGTCGTCAGGGTTAGGGGAGGGTTTGGCCGGGGTAGGCCGCCATTGTGAAATAAGAAATTGTTCTGAACTGACTTGCCTAGTTAAATAAAGGTTAAATAATACATCATAATAATGACAAAGCAAAAACAATTTTTTAGAAATGTGTGCAAATTTATAAACAAAATAATAAAYAAAATACCTTATTTACATAAATATTCAAAGCATTCATAAGTATGCTTTGGGACTTGAAAATAAGCACAGGTGCATCTTGTTTCCATTTATCAATCTTGAGATGTTTCTACAACTTGATTGGAGTCCACCTGTGGTAAATTCAATTGATTGGACATGATTTGGAAAGGCACACATCTGTCTATATAAGGTCCCACAGTTYACAGTGCATGTCAGAGAAAAAAACAAGCCATGAGGTCGAAMGAATTGTCAGTAGAGCGCCGAGACAGATCTGGGAAAGGGTACCAAAACATTTCTGCAGCATTGAAGGTCCCCAAGAACACAGTGGCTTCCATCATTCTTAAATGGAAGAAGTTTGGAAGCGCCAAGACTCTTCCTAGAGCTGGCTGCCCAGCCAAACTAAGCAATCGGGGAAGAAGGGCCTTGGTCAGGGAGGTGACCAAGAACCCAATGCTCGCTCTGACAGAGCTCCAGAGTTCTTCTGTGGGGATGAGAGAACCTTCCAGAAGGACAACCATCTCTGCAGCACTCCACCAATCGGGCCTTTATGGTAGAGTGGCCAGACAGAAGCCACTCCTCAGTAAAAGGCACATGA
>NW_019943453.1:80541-90687 GCF_002910315.2 Salvelinus sp. IW2-2015 | reverse complement strand
TTCAGTCCGTTGCTTTTGGCTGGGCAACTCAAGGCAATTGCAGAGACTTGTCTTAAAGTGTCCGCCTGAATAGAGCCGTTTTATTTTCTTCTATTTTGATTAGGTCAGGGTGGTGATGTGGGTGGGCAGTTCTATGTTTTGTATTGTTGCTGTGTGTTTTGGCCCGGCGGTGTGGTTCGCCAATCAGAGGGCAGCTGGTCCGTTATCGGTTGTCTTCTGATTGGAATGCAAAATAATGTAGAGCAGTCCTGTTTTGCCACCTTAAGTTGTGGGTAGTTGTCTTTGTTAGGTGCCTGTATAGGCTAGTGACGGCTTCACCCGTTTGTTTTGGTGTTTTCTTTGTTTGTGTTGGCGACATCTTTAATAAAGACGAAATTGGTACGCTCCCGCATGCTGCATCCTTGGGGTTTTCCGGGTCCATTTCCCTTACGACGATCGTGACATAAAGCACACTCCTGCGTTGTTTGGGGTGTTTTGTAGCTCAGCGAGTCGGTCCTATTGGACATGGGATACCTTGCAACTCCCAGTCTGAAGTTATCCTGAGCGTTCTGGAGAAGGTTGTCCTCAAAGGTATCTCTCTGTTAACTTTGCTCTCACGCACCGCTCAGTCTTTCCCTTCGGATCCTCTTCTGAACTGTCCTTAGTCGCAGTCCCTGCCCACTGAAAAACAATCCCCACAGCATCATGCTGCAGCCACCATGCTTCACTGTAGGGATGGTGCCAGGTTTCCCCGATCGAACATCTCTGGAGAGACCTGAAAATAGCTGTGCAGCGAAACTCCCCATCCAACCTGACAGAGCTTGAGAGGATCTGCAGAGAAGAATGGGAGAAACTCCCCAAATACAGGTGTGCCGTGCTTGTAGCGTAATACCCAAGAAGACTCGAGGCTATAATCGCTGCCAAAGGTGCTTCAACAAAGTATTGAGTCAAGGGTCTGAATACTTATGTAAATGTGATATCTAAAAATCTGTTTTTGCTTTGTCCTTATGGGGTATTGTGTGTAGATTAATGAGGGAAAAAAGCAATTTAATCCATTTTAGAATAAGGCTGTAACGTAACACAATTTAGAAAAAGTCAAGGGGTCTGAATGCACTGTATACCACTCCCTCTTTTCTTTTCACAGCTGATACAGTAGAAGAGGAAAACACCCTATCTCTCTCTATCTCTCTCTCCAGGTGTTCATACAGTAGAAGAAGTAAACAAAGAGAGAGATGGAGAGAGCCCCAGTCGGCTCTGAACAAACAGAGAGAGGGAGAGAGATGGAGAGAGTCGGCTCTGAACAAACAGTGATCTGCAGCTGCCGAGGAAGCTGGGCAGAGCGTGGCACACAAGACACGGCTGCAGGCCAGTCGCCTTCACACCCATTGATATTCTACACAGAGTTCAGCAACGTAAGCAAGCAGGCACACGCACGTGCACACGCACACGCACACGCACACGCACACACACACACACACACACACACACACACACACAGCAACCCCTGATTTCTTTGCAGGATCGCAAGGCAGTCTGTCTGTGTCATCCTCAGTCAAATAAAGGCTATTTCTCAAAGAGGTGTTGCCCTGAGAGAGATTGCTCCCCGCAGGCATTTAGCCAATAGGAAAGCCACGACAGAGAGAGCGGCGAGGAGAAAGAAGGGAGAACAACACGAGGCTTAGAAAAGCATGTTAGCCCAGGCTGCATTAGTCTGTGTAGGTATCAGTGTTTGAAGATGAAGGGCTTGCAGGGCCACAGATAGATGGCTTCTTAAAGGCCTCTTCATCACCTTTCATTCCCAACGCCAGCAGGAGATCACAGAGAGCAACGGAGAGGGAGCCAAAGGTACATCACCGTGCSGGTCTTCTAATGTACCTCCCAAATTGCACCCTATTCCCTTTATAGTGCCCATACGGCTCTGGTCAAAAGTAGTGCACTATATAGGGAATAGGGTGCCATTTGAGACACACCTAGTGTTATTACTGGAGATCTGAAGAGTAGCATTGTAGACTACCACGGTTACATTTAGCTTGGCTGGCAATACGTTTAGCCTGCAAGTACCTTTATAGTAGCTTTGGAGAAATAGCCGTTCAAGGTTTATGCAATGCAACCATTTATTGTCGTGCTTCATGGACCTTGTGGTACAGTGGCTATGTAACTACATAGCTGTAACTAACCTGTATAAGCCCTGTCATAAGATACCAAAGAAAACTGTTATTTTGCTTTAGTTGACCAGTCATTCTAGTGGAATTGGTTAACAACTGTTCTATTAAAGTTGCCCTGCTAGCCAGTCACTGCCTTCTAATCCTCTCCAGCTTCCACCAAGGCCAGGTGGATGTAAGGATGTCCTGCTTGCTTTGACATTGTGTTTTGATAGCTGTGATGTGCTCAGTTTCATGCGCTCTAAAGTACTAGTGAATACACACACAACACACACACACCACACACACACACACACACACACACACACACACACACACACCACACACACACACACACACACACACACACACACAACACACACACACACACACAACCACACACACTTTACCACCGGGATCCACTCTCAGCATCTCTGGTAAGACACCTTCCCCTCACAGAACATATAACAACGACAGACACACACTGGCTCGTCTGATAGCGTTGGCCTCCACTCTGGCTCGGCACTGAGTGTGAAGCTGTGACGTGTGAGTGTGATGTGTGTGTTTTATGGCATAATCAGCAGCGGAGCAGGGCTTGGCCAAACAGCGGCGACAGCCAAAGGCAAACACAATTACGAGAGTGCGCTGCGCTGAGAAAGCGCTATGGCACCATCACACCCCCCTCCCCTCCCGAGACAATTGCAGTGCCAGTCACAGAAATCCCCCACTGTGGAAACTACATGCAGGCGATTGAAGGAATGTTAGAGGTGAAAGAGGAGAGAGAGTAGAGGGGAAGAGACTTTGGCGAGAGAGGAAATAGGTCGGTGGGAAGAGGGGCAAAGAGGAGAGATGGGAGATGAGTGGAGGACACGAGAGGGAGAGAAGGTTGAGAATGGAGAGAGAGTGAGAGAGAAGAGAGGGAGAGGTGGGAGAGAGGGAAATTAGTGGGAGCAGAGGGAAGAGAGGGGAGAGAGTGCTGGGAACGAGGGGAGGAGAGCGTTAAGTAACTGGAGAGAGAGTGGAGGAGAACGGAATAAGCGATGGAAACACTTGTCATTCCCTCACTACCAGTGACAAGTGTTCAAATCCCCTCTCTAGGGTGTGTTATGTGCTTGTGTGTGTGTGTGTGTGTGCTTGTGTGTGTTGTGTGTGCTGTTGTGTTGTGTGTGTGTGTGTGCTGTTGTGTAGAATGTGCACGAGAGAGGAAAGGGTAAAACATAACACACACACACAGCACAACCCACACACACACCTGCTCCAGTGCATTAAACACGGCTTCTGCTAATTTAATCTACCTGCATGAAATTCCCCTTTAAAATGACAAACGACTCCCCCAACGTCCTCCCTTTCCCTCTCATGCCCAGGACTCCTCCTCCAATCACCCCCACCCCCATATGCCCTTGGGCACCAGTCGCCACCACCGTGACTGGCCCCAGGGGATGCCTGGCGAGGACCTGGGGTAAATATTGAGCTGGGACTTGAGTTAAACAAGGTGCTGGCACCAGGATGGCCTGGGACCAGAGCTGACAAGGCAGTGGCTGGGACAATGGCGACCCGGGGCAGGAGAGAGCACGAGGAGAGAGAGAGATGAGAGACGAGCGAGAGAGCAGAGAGAGAGAGAGCAAGAGAGAGAAGAGCAGGAGGCCCTGGGGCATGGATTGCGCGCCCATTCTCCTCCTCATCCCACGTTATTTACCTCCTAATGGAAAGCCCTGCCTTCCCTTGTTTCCCTGTTGTCCCTGAGGTAGGGCAAGGCGTGCCGCGTTCTCCACCTGCGTCTCTTCCCAGCCTCCCCCTGTCTCCTCCCCAGCTTCCTCTGTCTCCCCCTGGTCTTCTCTCTCTCCCCTGTCTCGTCCCTTCAAACGCCTCTCCTCCCCTGTCTCCCTCCAGGCTCCTGGCCTGCTGATAGCAGGATAATTGATTCCTGTAAGGCAGGTTAAATGTGACTCACTTAGAGCTTAATGAATATGATCCATCCTAAAGTCATTTATCATCTCCTCAGTCTCAGGCTGTCGTTGCTAAGCAGCCCCAGGCCCGGCCACTGATTTAGGTTGGGGCTGTGTAGCRTCAAACCTGTTTTCACTTTATTAGGTGAAAAGACTAAATGTTTCGGGTGGCCACCATACTTTAAAAAGCTTTGGGTTTGGACATGACTAATAGTAGTAGGTATTGCCAAAAACCCACCCACACCCACAAAATGGCCACTTTGTGGATTTCCCTGCATTTCCCAGCCTGAACTTTCACCATCAAATAGCCAGCTTTTCACATGGCGCGACTGGTAAGACGCTTCAGGAGGGCGGTAATGTGTGCAGGCAAAGCAGAGGTCCTGGGTCCTGGYTCGAATCAGGAGGGCGGTAATGTGTGCAGGCAAAGCAGAGGTCCTGGGTCCTGGGTCGAATCAGGAGGGCGGTAATGTGTGCAGGCAAGCAGAGGTCCTGGGTCCTGGGCCGATTCAGGAGGGCGGTAATGTGTGCAAGCAAAGCAGAGGCCCTGGGTCCTGGGTCGAATCAGGAGGGCGGTAATGTGTGCAAGCAAAGCAGAGGTCCTGGGTCCTGGGCCGATTCAGGAGGAAGCGGTAGTCGCTAAGCAAGCAGCGTGACGTCCTTCACACATGCATAGGCCTTCCTAGAACAGACTCAGCTTCATACATACTGACCACAACAAACCGGATGAAGTCCGGATGAAATATCACTGTCTGGGTGATACAAGCCTTCCAGAAGGAAGAAGGAGAAGAAGAAGAAACCAGAAGAATGCAAACCTGGAGCTCTTGGAGGCCTTGAATCAGCAAGCAGGTCTACAGTAGTCTCTCTCTCTGTTTTTATTTACCATACATAATAACACCTCCACAACAGAAGACAAACAACAACAAGTGCTGGGTTTTGACAGCAACATGATGCGTTCTGTGTAGAAGAGCTTCTCTCCAGTTGAAATAGTTTAAATACCAGGATGACGTTTAACATTTATCTAACAGGATTCAGATTCATTATTACACTCATTTTGTATCCTCCTTTTATTCATGCATTTATCCATACACAGTCCAACATAAAACACACACATCTCTCTCACACACACACACACCCGCATGCACACGCACCCACACCCGCACACACACACACCCTCCTCCTAATAGACCTGTAATCATAGTCTGTGTCACTCACTGCCACTCACCCCTGCTCCCCGTCCCCTCATCCCCCTCTTCTCCTCCTCTCACCCCCTCTCTTCTCTCACTCCTCCTCCTCCTCCCATCATCATTAGTCATTATTACATCACAGAGACTTGGAGGGGGTCTGAGGTTGGCCAGCCAACTCACTCAGAGAAACTCTTAGCCTATCATGGTTCAGGTCTGACATCAATGCAACATCAACTGTGGAGAAACCTTGCAGTTAAAAGTATACATTTACCGGAATTATGTAGTGTACTCACCTCAAACAGGCAGTGAACCATCAGAAAAACAGATTGGCTTTACTTGTGTAGTTTGAGGGTTGTTAAGCTGATGGATGGAATAGTCTCTATGTAGACCAACACTGGATGGAGACAGATTATTCTATAGCAGGTTTAACTGACTACACTTACAGCCATACATCAACTCAACTAACTCCTGTTCTCTTCCAACAATTAACAAACATCTGACCAATCCGAATAGAGCAAGGTAGTTGCTAGGTAGATAATCAATTAGCATTACAATTCAACTGATTCATCGTGTTTTAGAACCACCTAGCCAGGGAGAACTTAAAGAATTAGGTGTATCTTTCATAAAATAATCCTACATTGCATTTGGAAAGCAAGCACCTAAAACATTTCAACTCAACTTCTTCAGGCTGGGTACAGGATCTGACATCACATGTGATCAGTTGAGACTTCCTGGGATGGTGAATACATAACAAGCCCATTTTTAAACTACTCAAGGGATGTCCAGCTGGGATGGTTTATTTATAAACAATATTTAAAAAGAATATGAAAAACATGTGTGAGGAGAGAAAATCACAAATAAGAAAGCCTTACATAAAAAAAAGTTTAATATCCACAAAGATAACTATTTATTGCTATGTGTAGTTTATACGTTTACAACAAAAAACAAACTTTCACAACAGACAAACAAAGGTGTGCACTCACTCACACACTGCCCATATCCACTAGTGTGTACATTGCGCTATTTCCTCCTGCGTCTCCCTGACTTCAGGATGATGTGGCAAAACAAGTCCTCGAACACAATCTCCTGAAGGGAAATAAGGAATTGAATCACCTCTGTTCTGACCTCTGACCAAGCCTCATATCCAAGGCCCTCTCCTCTCTCATCTCTCTCTCTCCTCTCTCCTTTCTCCTCCTCTTTGTCTTCTGGCCTTTACCTCTCTGTCAGGGTGAGAGTGGGGCAAGTGCATTCGCCGTTTACCCTGACCCCGTTCCTCTCAATACATAATCCTGAAGTCTCGCTAGGTCAGATTCTACATTAATGGCCTGCCTGTCAGTCTGTCAAACCAACGCTTGACTTCATCCAACCCCAGTCTGCCATTAGAGGTCAAATGACAGTGGGCGATTTGAGGATTCTCTCCTTGCTATCGAGCAGGAAGCCTCTCCTCTCTCTCTCCTCTCTCTCTCTTCTCTCTCTCTCTCTCTCTCTCTCTCTCTCTCTCCTCTCTCTCTCTCTCTCTCTCTGCTCTCTCTCTCTCTCTCTCTCTTCTCTCTCTCTCTCTCTCCTCTCTCTCTCTCCTCTCTCTCCCTCTTCTCTCCTCTCTCTCTCTCTCTCTCTCTCTCTTCTCTCTCTCTCTCTCTCTCTCTCTCTCTCTCCTGCTCCTCCTCTCTCTCCCCCCTCCTCTCTCCACTTTCTCCCTCCTCGTCCCTCTCTCCATACTGCTGGAGTCCCCGTTGCAGCCAGCATTAGCATATTGGGGCTTGCTCTTTGTTTTTCTCTGACCTGTATAATGCGTGTCACATTAGCAACACAACATATCAAACGTTTGTTAATTTCCCTCGCTTTCCTCCACAGCTGCTCGCGTTATTGTGTCACCAGATTTTAATTAATATGATAAGTAACACTTGCAAGGCAGGCAGAGTTGTTTTTCTTTCCCMTTTTAATTGCCGAGTGTGAATGGAGGTAGCAGAGGAGAGGAGGAGAGGGMAAGAGAGAGGAGAGAGAGACGGYGAGTTTTTCAGTGAGGAAACAAGACAAAATCTGGTGTGTGTGTGTGAGAGAGAGATTTGGCATTTCACCTGAGAGAGCTGCTGGGGAAGACGTGCAAACATTTCAGTGTTTGTGATATCCTGTCTGATTATCATGGGACATGATACGTTGGTAATGTCACTCTTCAGAATCATTTATAGAGTGAACCCAAAATCCTTTCAGAGGACGGAAGAACCATCACAGGGTTGTGATTAACCTAACACACACACACGTACACACACACACTTTGCCCCCTGCCATGATCTTGGAAAGACAGCTGACACTATGGTGTGTGATATGTTGCCTTACCAGATCCTGCCAATCAAAGCCATATTCATCCTGTTTCCTGATTTGAAGAAAACACACAAGGAAGCCTAATTTGCCAATACCCGATTTTAACACAAATTTGTCTTCCTCTACATCTGCACGTGCGACAACTTGCACACACAAACACAAATACGCACATACAGCACACTTCCATGCGCGCACACACACTCACATCAATACACCAGCAAGGAGACTGAGTAGTGACAAGCAGTGATTCCTATGAAGTAAAACACATGGCTACTTCCATATACTGTGTAGGATAGTACAACAATGAATACATGCGAATTATAGACCAGTAGGAAACGTTTGACATATTATTGAGGGCATAACTGAAGCACTACCTAGAAGTATTCAGATGAACTGTTTCATTATAAAGCTTCTCCCAGGCCACTTGTTATTGATTCATCCATTGTACCAGGCACAAAGTGCCTTCGAGCGAACGAATCAACCAAATCTGCGAATGGTTTGCAGAATTTGCGATACCGAGAGAAACCCCAAGGAACTATCTAGATAACCGAGAAGAACTGGTATAGAGGAAGTATGGGAAAGAAAATTTCTAGCAACAGTAACAGAAAAATGAAGGCCTAACAGTAAAAATCAAGAGGTGCGTTGAAAATATCCAAACCAAAAGATATAATACACATATAGCTTTTATATAGCGACTGTGCAGTTTATACGTCAACAAAAACAAAAACCTTCCAACAGACAAACAAAAGGTGTTGCACTTCACTCACACACTGCCCATATCCACACTGTGTACATTGCGCTATTTCCTCCTGCGTCTCCCTGACTTCAGGATCGATGTGGCAAAACAAGCCTGGAACACAATCTTCCTGAAGGAAATAATGGAATTGAATCACCTCTGTTCTGACCTCTGACACAAGCCTCATATCCAAGGCCCTCTCTCTCTCTCTCTTCTCTCTCCTTTCTCCTCCTCTCTTGTCATTCTGGCCTTTACCTCTCTTGTCAGGTGAGAGTGGGAGCCCGTGCATTCGACCGTTTACCCTTGACCCCGTTCCTCTGCAATACATAAATCCTGAAGTCGTCCTAGGTCAGGATATCACATTAATGGCCTGCCTGTCAGTCTGTCAAACCAACGCTTGACTTCATCCAACCCAGTCTGCCATTAGAGGTCAAATGACGCAGGGCGACTTGGGATTCTCTCCTTTCGCTATTCGAGCAGAAGCCTCTTTTCCCGTCTTCCTGTCTTCTCGTCTTCTGCTCTTCTCTCTCGTCTCTCTCTCTCTCCTCCTCTCTCTCCCCCCTCCTCTCTCTCTCATCTCTCTCTCTCCTCTCTCCTTCTCTCCTCTCTCTTCTCCCAGTTTCTCTCCTACCTCGTTCCCCTCTCTCCAACTGCCAAGGTCCCTCAGCAGCATTAGCATATTGGGCTTGCTCTTTGTTTTCTCCTGACCTGCTATAATGCGCTGTCACATTAGCAACACAACATATCAAACGTTTGTAATTTCTCCTCGCTTTCCTCCACAGCTGCTCGCGTTTTGTGTCACCAGATTTTAATATATGATAAGTAACACTGCAAGGCAGGCAGAGTTGTTTTTCTTTCCCGTTTTAATTGCCGAGTGTGAATGGAGGTAGCAGAGGAGAGGAGGAGAGGGTAGAGAGAGAGAGAGAGAGAGACGGGAGTTTTTCAGTGAGGAAACAAAGACAAAATCTGGTGTGGTGTGTGAAGAGAGATTTGGCATTTCACCTGAGAAGCTGCTGGGAAGACGTGCAAACATTTCAGTGTTGTGATATCCTGTCTGATTATCATGGGACATGATACGTTGGTAATGTCACTCTTCAGAATCATTTATAGAGTGAACCCAAAATCCTTTCACAGGACGGAAAGAACCATCACAGGGTTGTGAATTAACCAACACAACACACACACGACACACACACACACACAACAACACACACACACACAACAAACAACACAACACACAAAACACACACACACACACCACACACAACACTTTGCCCCTGCCGTGATCTTGGAAAGACAGCTGACACTATGGTGTGTGATATGTTGCCTTACCAGATCCTGCCAATCAAAGCCATAATCATCCTGTTTCCTGATTTGAAGAAAACACACAAGGAAAGCACTAATTTGCCAATACCCGATTTTAACACAAATTTGTCTTCCTCTACATCTGCACGTGCGACAACTTGCACACACAAACACAAATACGCACATACGCACACTTCCATGCGCGCACACACACTCACATCAATACACCAGCAAGGAGACTGGAGTAGTGACAAGCAGTGATTCCTATGAAGTAAAAACATGGCTACTTCCAATATACTGTGTAGGATAGTAACAACAATGAATACATACGAATTATAGACCAGTAAGGAAACGTTTGACAAATAAATTGAGGGCATAACTGAAGCACTACCTAGAAGTATTCAGATGAACTGTTCATTATAAAGCTTCTCCCAAGGCACACCACACACACACACACACACACACACACACACACACACACACACACACACACACACACACACACACACACACACACACACACACCACACACA
>NW_019943453.1:66048-80516 GCF_002910315.2 Salvelinus sp. IW2-2015 | reverse complement strand
TCCACACACACACACCACACACACCACACACACACCACACACACAACAACACAACACACACACACACACACAAACACACACACAACACAACACACACACACACACACACAACACACACACACACACCACACCACACACACACACACACACACACAAATCTCTTCCTCATCTCCAACGTTAATCCAAATCATCCGCATTAAAAGAAAACCTGCCATGGGTGAAGTACTATTAAAACAGGTCTTTTAGATGTGTACTCTCCGTCAAACGCTGTGTGATCTTCTTCTGTCTTGACAACTCCTCTCAACAATCATCACAAATCACACCATCACACATACACACACACACAACACACAACCGCACACACGCACACACACACACACACCACACACACACGGTTTTCAGCTAGCTGTTTCTAAAAGGAACTGTGGATTTTTCTGACTCCCTGAGCTGGTATGTATTTAAATTAGTATTTGTAGCTGTAGATTCCGGAGGGAGAACGAACTCCATCATTACCTGTGGTAGAACGTGGTTGTCATATACATAATACGAGCTTCTGGTCAGTACCATATTATACAGATATGATCTACGGCAGGTTATCAATACGGAAAGACCGCGAGCTGTTATCGTGTTATCATAAGGTGAGAGTCTTAAATACGTATAGAGATACATCGTAATATACAAAGCTCTGGTTTATCCCTCTACTCACACACACACACACACAATCTCTTCCTCATCCAACGTTAATCCAAATTCATCCGCATTAAAAGAAAACCTGCCATGGGTGAAGTACTATTAAAACAGGTCTTTTCAGATGTGTACTCCCTCCGTCAAACGCTGTGATCTTCTTCTGTCTGACAACTCCTCTCACAATCATCACCAAATCACCTCAACTACACACACACACACACGCACACACGCACACACACACACACACACACACACGGTTTTCAGCTAGCTGTTTCTAAAAGGAACTGTGGATTTTCTCGACTCCCTGAGCTGGATGTATTATAGTATCTTGTAGCATGAGATTCTGGGGGAGACAAACTCCCTACCTTGGTTAGACTGTATCACTTCTGGAACCCCAGATATAAATTTGTCCATTGAGGACAGGTATATCGAGTTCATCAGTTTAATACAGAGTGAGTTTTCACATCCCAAACCCAATATTGTAAAGTACTTTTGTAAAAAATACTTTAAAGTACTACTTAAGTAGTTACTTTCTATTTATATTTTGGACAACTTTTACTTCACTACATTCCTAAAGAAAATAACGTACTTTTTACTCCATACATRTTCKCTYACATCCAAAASTARRCATTACATTTGGAATGCTTAGCAGGACAGGGAAATGGTCCAATTCACAAACTTATCAAGAGAACGTCCCTGGTCATCCCTACTGCCTCTGATCTGGAAGACACTAAACACAAGTGCTTCATTTGTAATTTTTTTCTGACTGTTGGATTGTGACCATGGCTATCCGTAAATAAATAAAAAACAGGAAAATGGTGCCGTCTGGCTTGCTTAATATAAGCAATTTAAAATGATTTATACATTTACTTTTGATACTTAAGTATTTTGAAAAACAAATACTTTTAGACTTTTACTAAAGTAGTATTTTACTGAGTSAATTTCACTTGAGTCATTTTCTATCAAGGTATCTTTACTTTTACACAAGTATGAAAATTGGGCACATTTTCCACCACTGCCCAAACCACAACCCTCTCCCCCAAAGCCCCAGCCGTGGTCCATTCACTAATGACTAGCCACAAGGTGATAGGAGTCACTCGATGGAGAGGTGGACTAGCACTTGTGTCTAACAGCTGCAATTATCAAACCCACACTAACTACTATTGATCGCCTCTCAGGTCAGGTGATAACAGGGCATTTCCCACTTACTACGAGAGCTGTTCACCGTGAGTGCTTATCCATCTGTGGAGGGGACCAGAAGGACTTGCTCAAATACCTGATGAGCGCTACGCAAATATTGGTACAGAGTTAGAGTTAGAGTGAGAGTGTATGAGGTTGCTGTGGATGACTTTTTCTCGCTGTGCATGCGATCGAGTGGGAGTGTGTTGTGTTGTGTGTGTGTGTGTGTATATGTCTGTGTAGGTCTACGCTCTTAGGGAAAAAAAGTGCTATCTAGAACCAAAAAGGGTATTTTGGCTGTCCCCATAGAATAACCCTTTGAATAAACCCTTTTGGTTCTACCTGGAACCAAAAAGGGTTCTGCTATGGGACGCCCAAAGAACCCTTTTGAACCCTTTTTTCTAAGAGTGTCGATCAGTTTAAGTCAGAAGTTACATACACCTTAGCCAAATACATTTAACTCAGTTTCTCACAATTCCTGACATTAATCCTTGTAAAAATCCCCTGTCTTAGGTCAGTTAGGATCACCACTTTATTTAAGAATGTGAAATGTCAGAATAATAGTAAAGAATATTTATTTCAGCTTTAATTTTTCATCACATTCCCAGTGGGTCAGAAGTTTACATACACTCAATTAGTATTTGGTAGCATTGCCTTTAAAATGTTTAACTTGGGTCAAACGTTTCGGGTACCTTCCACAAGCTTCCCACAATAAGTTGGGGAATTTTGTCCCATTACTCCTGACAGAGCTGGTGTAACTGAATCAGGTTTGTTGGCCTCCTTGCTCGCACACGTTTTTCATTCTGCCCACAAATGTTCTATTAGAATGAGGTCAGGGCTTTGTGATGGCCACTCCAATACCTTGACTTTGTTGTCCTTAAGCCATTTTGCCACAACTTTGGAAGTATGCTTGGGTCATTGTCCATTTGGAAGACCCATTTGTGACCAAGCTTTAACTTCCTGACTGATGTCTTGAGATGTTGCTTCAATATATCCACTAATTTTCCTGCCTCATGATGCATCTATTTTGTGAAGTCACCAGTCCTCCTGCAGCAAAGCATCCCACAACATGATGCTGCCACCCCCGTGCTTCACGGTTGGGATGGTGTTCTTTGGCTTGCAAGCCTCCCCATTTTCCTCCAAACATAACGATGGTCATAATGGCCAAACATTCTATTTTTGTTCATCAGACCAGAGGACATTTCTCCAAAAAGTACATCTTTGTCCCCATGTGCAGTTGCAAACCGTAGTCTGGCTTTTTTATGGCGGTTTTGGAGCAGTGGCTTCTTTCAAGTTATGTCGATATAGGACTCGTTTACTGTGGACTTTCCCAAATTCCCAGGTTTCCCAGAGATCCCGTTTGGAACATTCCGACAAGGAATAATCAGGATACCGGAATACTCCAACCAGAATTTCTGGAAACCTGGGAGCTTTGGGAACGTTAGCAGAATTGTGTAACCCTAAAAAAGACAGTCCAATTCAACGCAATATCTATTATTAAAGGGTCTGGCCATCTGCTAACATTGTTCATAGCAATAAGACTGGCGGAGACAAGCAAAACAAAAGAGTGCGATTCTCATTTATTTTTTTCCCAATTGGCATTTTGCAGAATGAGACTCAGTGACAAATTCTATCGTGCCTCCACATTGAGTTACATTGTGAAAAATCACATGGATATTCTAGCTATTGTCCTCTCTAGCCGTATAATTTCTATGGGCCCCACCCCATTCAATGGATATTTTAGGGCTTTGAGCTAATCACCAGTGTGCAGATAACAAAGGCAAGGTTAATGGTTGCTGACAGCATAACCTACATGAAGGATCTTGATAAGACCAGAGCCTTATGTTATCGCCACGGCYATTGCTTTGCCTATTTCCTGGTCAAGAGCCAGGGCAGCGAGGAAGGCGACGATCAATGCCCAGGGGCCAATGACCATGCATCTCACATTGTAACATATATATGGCCCATTCAGATAGCCCCTATTCAAGGCAACAGGATATACGAGGAGTGCAGTGGCRGAGACACACAGACAAAGACAGGCTTTTGTTTTGTCCCYTCACCTTCTCAGGATTTATGACGTCCAATTACAAAGGTGTASYGCGAACACTATTCCCCATTAGCCTATCAAATGCCTTAGTGGTTGTTGTGAACTGGTTATCAGGCCTTTCTGTGGACACAAAGAATTTATAGCGCKCCGAATTCCACAAAGWWGMSTTMSRTTTCTTMTRMTGRMGRYCSYKYRRAAYMMAKAGGTKATTTAGAGCGGAGGACTTTATGTTTCATTTGTTAGATGATTATGTTACTTAAACTTGCATCTCAATGCTGCACTTTCCCCATCTCCAACATCTCACATTTGAAGGAAGAAGTCATTGGAGGATTGTACTGCTTCAAAACCAAGCACACAATGGCTGGTTTAACTTTGGTTTCTTTCTGCTAGGAGTCATTTAAGATATTACATTAGGTGGGAAAAGGACTCAATTTAACACCAGAAGGGACAGATTCACTAATCATGCAATTCATACAAGCGTTCATTTGGTCCAAAGACAAAAGATTAAACACAGGCCTACTCATAATAATAATTTCTCATAATAATATCTAATTTAGTTGTCTCATCCTATATATGACTCTCGTACCATGTTTAATTGGCTCTGGACAATATAAGCTAAACGTTGCATGGGTATAAACACTTTAAATCTGGCCCCAAGTCACTGCCAAACATACATAATACATCATATATAAAACTAAATATGAATAGCTAAAAAGACAAACACATGATAAAATAGTGGTATTATACAGTAACATTTCASATGGTTTTTGGTTGTGTCTCCGTGAGTGGATGTCGATAGAATATCACTTGATTGTTGATTGTAGAACCCAGGCTTCTCCCAGCTCCCTCTCAGACAACCCAGTGCTGGAGGACGATCTTATTCTGTCACATTTGTTGGCAAGTTGCCATCAGGGCATGACAGGGAAATAACACTCTTCAAGGATAATYATACAGCTGTACGCCATCGGCTGCTCCAGACAGGCTTTAGCGGGTGTATAGTGAAAGCCCTACCATCAATGGC
Organism: Salvelinus sp. IW2-2015; assembly: GCF_002910315.2. Lineage (NCBI taxonomy): Eukaryota > Metazoa > Chordata > Actinopteri > Salmoniformes > Salmonidae > Salvelinus > Salvelinus sp. IW2-2015. The sequence continues at coordinate 75,582 of NW_019943453.1, read as the reverse complement.
AAACAAAAGGGTTTACTTTATACGATTTACATGCATCTTTTAGAATATATAMGYTGCACAACTTAGATGTTGAAAATGCTTTWACATCCCAATTAATGGATTAACAAATTCCCRGTCACAATGTCTAATCATAGTGAGGAGAGAAATGGTAAGAAAGCTCTCTGTTGACATGTTGATAATAATAACTACAGTAGGGCCAGTAAACAGTCAATTCCTTTTTCATTTCTGTTTCTTTTCCAGCCTTTGCTGTGTGTGTGCGTGTGCGTGTGCTTGTGCGTGTGCGTGTGCGTGCGCGCAAGAGAGAGACCTGCCACAGTTTGGGGTAGATTGTCAAAATTGTACATGATGAATAGCAAAATTGTTAGTTGTGTATATATGACACTTAGGCAACAAAGTTAATAATAAAAAATAAAAAAAACATTAAATGTTAATATTTCTAGGTCCAGAAGTAATAATTTAGAAGTTACAAATAGCAGCATATTAAGTCAAGTGCAGAGGTTTCCCATYAACAACCCCAACAGCTAAACTTTGCTCCAAACCAGCACCYATCTGACTTTATTCATATTAAGTGCAAGACAGACAAGCATATGGATTCATGTCAGTGGTAATCGCTGCTACTATTCCCATACGTCATTTACATTCTGTCCATTKCCTGCACGGCTCAATTCTCAATGTCAAATAGATTGTGGCGACTAGGAAATGGCACTCAATTTTCCTTCGCTAATGCAAACYATATAKGTTTCCTCCAAATCAATATAATAGGGCTGACCATTACCCTGATTAAATATCTACTGTAATGCACTTACATCCCAAGACCTAGCTACTTAGTTTCCTCATACAGAGGAGCTTAAGTAAGACTAAATATACAAATTAATGTTGATGGTTTGGAATTACAGTCAATCTTCGTGATGGARATTCTCGCTATACTCCACCTGTATAAAAGTATAAGGATTATCAGATTTTTTAAAAGGAGCATAGAATTACTGAAATTAAATTCTGTAGTTTAAAATGACTTAAAAGTGTACACAAGACTGTGTCCAAGATTACACAATGTCTTCCCAAAATACAAACAATCTAATACTCCCTGCTTTGCCAGTCTTCTAGAGTGAGTAAGTAAGTCATTGACATTGGGCACCTGCCTGCCCCTCAGTTCATTAATGACCATGGCTGCCATGGCAACAGGCGTTGAGCTCTAACCCTGCTGAGTCGCCGTCCGTCTCCCTGAGTGACAGGAAGTCAGAGCTGCCCAGCGGTTGGACACAACTTTTTGACTTCTACAACTTTCTCTGTTTCTCCCCTTCTCTTTGTAGCTGCCAGGTTTAGCCAGGGCACTCAACAACCAGGCCAAGACAGAAAGCCTAGGGGGGGCCATCAGGTCAGAAAACTCCCAAGTGACAGAGGAACCGCACTCAAGATTCAAGACAGTACATCATTGTTTTGGTGACTTTTTGACAGACCTAGAGGAAGTAGGGSTCAACAGTAGGGACTGTACATAAAAATCRCAGGCTGCCTGCAGGCCTCAGGACCAGCTGATTGTMTGAGGAGGAGTGGAGGAGAGGAGTGGAGAACACGCCTGCGTGGCCCCAGAGGAGAGGAGTAGGAGGTAAATCCACAGGGAAAATTGCACTAAAAGAAATGCACTATTTATTCCCGCTGGGGTCCACCATTAGAGAGCCAGTGGTTTGGTGAATGCGTCACAGAATAGCTGTTCAAAAATACAACGGCGGACTCCGAGCACCCCTCGTGTCTTGGGGTCCGGGTTAAATGGAAGTGGAGAAAAATGCTGGATCTTTGTGTACAGCTTGTGGCTGCAAAAAGCACCCAAAACCTGCTGTGAACCTTGTTGCCTGTAATCACCAAGCCCGGTCATACAATTATGCACAATGAATGAATGTCGKACTCGATGGCCACAAACATTGCTAACCTGCATTGACAGCACGCAATTCTGGGTGAATTCTGAGAAGAGATTTTTGTTCACACTGTTAGCATGAGAAGCACTTRGAWACWAAAGGCACCACGTTGCTTGTGTTTTTMAAGTTMCTGCTGATATTGAAGGATTTRCCCCCCCAGTTGTCACATTGGAAAYTCAATGTATTTAATTSTGAAGAAAAARCCAAACCTACTCTGAGCTWAATACTCAGGTCATTGAAGTGAATWTAATGATAAKATGTAAAACATTGTAGGATGCTGTATGGCTGAGACGTTGACCCTGCCATATCTGACTAGGAAACATTGTTTCTCTGTATTTAGAACAAGTGCTGATGCTCTTTAATGGTCCAATCAGTTAAATGATTAGAGACAGAGAGGGAAGGGTAATCATTTAATAGCCATCTTATTCATTCCAGAGAGAGAAGTAAAAGTATTTCTGAAGTTATTGGCAAGGCTAAACAGAAGTAGCCCTAAGAATTTTAAACACATTGTAAAAAGGTACTAAGATATTTMTTCTATTTTGCTAATATACCGGTACCCCTTGTATATAGCCTCGTTATTGTTATTTTATTGTGTTACTTTTTACTTGAGTTTATTTAGTAAATATTTTCTTAACTCTTTGTTGAACTGCATTGTTGGTTAAGGGCTTCTAAGTAAGCATTTCATGGTAAGGTTACACCTGTTGAATTCGGTGCATGTGACAAATATAATTTGATTTGATTTAATGCTTGTTTCAGAGTTGGGGTCAATTCCATTTCAATTCCAGTCAATTCAGAAAGTCCAAATCCAATGCTCTTCAATGCTATTCAATGATGAACATTTGGAATTGGAATTTGGTTTACTTTCTGAATTGGCTGGAATTGAATTGGAATTTAGTTTACTTTTTGAATTGGCTGGAATTGAATTGGAATTTGGTTTACTTTCTGAATTGGCTGGAACTGAATTGGAATTGAACCCAACTCTGGCCTGTGCTACATTTCAAATAGATCATTTGTTTACAAATCCTTTGTTATAACATATATTCAAATAGTTAATTATGGGGTAGCCAGAATGTTACGATTTTCCATCAAATATACTTCTTCTAAAAAACACTGAACTACTGTCTAGGCTACTAACAGTGTATTATCGTCAACATTGGGCCTTCATCTGTGTACAACAGTGAAGCCTATGCTTGCCCACCAATGGAAGGATGATGTGTGCTGTTTTCTCATAGAGCTCAGGTGACATCTAGAGGCCACTAGTCACAGGTGCACCTTTTCATTCGACAATCCTGGAATCTTTGGATTTAAAAACTGCTGGATGTGTAGCACTCKGCAGGATGCAAAGGAAGCTGAAATTCCTTAGGCAACACTGCCATCTACTGACTAGAACCTGTGTGACATCATCATCAACTCGAAAAATACCAAGTCAGACAAATCAGAGCCTAGTTGATTAGGAAGATGTAGGCTAATGGATCAGGGTGTGAAAACAATATGGTGGACATCCACTGGGAATTTCTGAAGCCATTGCATGAGTTGAGAGTAGGCTTCCCAGTACTGACAGGCAGGCAGTACTCTGTCTCGCCAGCTGATGGCAACCAAGAGCTTATGGTCGCAAGAACTCCATGATATCAGAAACGCTTTGGTAAAGGGAAAACAACTGGGCNCCAATCAGTTAAATGATTAGAGACAGAGAGGGAAGGGTAATCATTTAATAGCCATCTTATTCATTCCAGAGAGAGAAGTAAAAGTATTTCTGAAGATATTGGCAAGGCTAAAAGGAAGTAGCCCTAAGAATTTAAAACACAGAACAAATACCTTGTAAAAAGGTACTATTTTGCTAATATACCGGTTCCCCTTGTATATAGCCTCGTAATTGTAATTTTATTGTGTTACTTTTTAATTATTTTTTACTTGAGTTTATTTAGTCAATATTTTCTTAACTCTTTGTTGAACTGCATTGTTGGTTAAGGGCTTCTAAGTAAGCATTTTGCGGTAAGGTTACACCTGTAACCTTTGCATGTGACAAATACAATTTGATTTGATTTAAGGCTTGTTTCAGAGTTGGGGTCAATTCCATTTCAATTCCAGTCAATTCAGAAAGTCCAATTCCAATTCTCTTCAATGCTTTTCAATGATGAACATTTGGATTTGGAATTTGGTTTACTTTCTGAATTGGCTGGAATTGAATTGGATTTGAACTCAACTCTGGCCTGTTTGCTACATTTCAAATAGATCATTTGTTTACAAATCCTTTGTTATAACATATATTCAAATAGTTAATTATGGGGTAGCCATAATGTTACGATTTTCAAATATACCTCTATTAAAAAACACTGAACTACTGTCTAGGCTACTAACAGTGTGTTATCGTCAACATTGGGTCTTCATGAGTACAACAGTGAAGCCTATGCTTTCCCACCAATGGAAGGATGATGTGTGCTGTTTTCTCATGGAGCTCAGGTGACATCTAGAGGCCACTAGTCACAGGTGCACCTTTTCATTCGACAATCCTGGAATCTTTGGATTTAAAAACTGCTGGATGTGTAGCACTCAGCAGGATGCAAAGGAAGCTGAAATTCCTTAGGCAACACTGCCATCTACTGACAAGAACCTGTGTGACATCATCATCAACTCAGATTTCAACTCGAAAAAATACCAAGTCAGACAAATCAAAGAGCCTAGTTGATTAGGAAGATGTAGGCTAATGGATCAGGGTGTGAAAACAATATGGTGGACATCCACTGGGAATTTTTGAAGCCATTGCATGAGTTGAGAGTAGGCTTCCCAGTACTGACAGGCAGGCAGTACTCTGTCTCGCCAGCTGATGGCAACCAAGAGCTTATAGTCGCAAGAACTCCATGATTCACTTTGAGACAGTCCTGCAGGATATCAGAAACGCTTTGGTAAAGGGAAAACAACTGGGCACAGGTTAGTAGACTTTATGGAAGGGAACACACAAGCTGACAATTCACGTGCAAGTCTGTTAGCGTATATCTGTGTTTCTAATTAGCTACTAACTGTAGCTACTGCAGTACTGATGTGTCTGTTTTTATTWATTGTGCTGTTTGACAACTTAGCAGCAGCAGCAAGAGATTTTCCCGAACTGCTCAACTTAGTTTAGTGACACACGGACACACTAGAGTGAGTTAAAGACACCTCGTAGAGTTACACAGCCAAGACAGGGTGTATAACTTGCCATTGACAACACACTGAGGTTTAGGAAACTGTCTTTGATGTTGATGTAAAACACTTCCTGGTTGCCAGTCTTTTATGATATTGTAAACAATAGTATAATATACAGGACTAAAGTACTGTATGATGGAAGCTTCACCTGTTCATATCAATAGTATAATATACAGGACTAAAGTACTGTATGGTTGGAAGCTTCACTGTTTTCACATCAATAGTATAATATACAGGACTAAAGTAATGTATGATGGAAGCTTACCTGTTCATATCAATAGTATATATATACAGATAAAGTCTGTATGATGGAAGCTCACCTGTTCAATCAATAGTATAATATACAGGACTAAGTACTGTATGGTGGATAGCTTCACCTGTTCATATCAATAATAATACAGACTAAAGTACTGTATGATGGAAGCTTCACCTGTTCATATCAATAGTATAATATACAGGACTAAAGTACTGTATGATGGAAGCTTCACCTGTTCATGATCAATAGTATAATATACAGGACTAAGTACTGTAATGTGGAAGCTTTCACCTGTTCATATCAATAGTATAATATACAGGACTAAAGTACTGTATGGTGGAAGCTTCACCTGTTATATCAATAGTATAAAGATATACAGGACTAAGTACTGTATGGTGGAAGCTTCACCTGTTCACATCAATAGTTAAATATACATGACTAAAGTATGTAATGGTGGAAGGCTTCACCTGTTTCATATCAATAGTATAATATACAGGACTAAAGTACTGTATGGTGAAGCTTCACCTGTTCATATCAATAGTATAATTACATGACTAAAGTACTGTATGATGGAAGCTTCACCTGTTCACATCAATAGTATAAATATACAGGCCTAAAGTACTGTATGGTGGAAGCTTCACCTGTTCATATCAATAGTATAATATACATGACTAAAGACTGTATGATGGAAGCTTCACTGTTCACATCATAGTATAATATACAGGATAAAGTACTGTATGATGGAAGCTTCACCTGTTCAATCAATAGTATATATACATAACTAAAGTACTGTATGAGGGAGCTTCACCTGTCCATCATTAGTATAATATAACAGGACTAAAGTACTGTATGATGGAAGCTTCACCTGTTCATATCAATAGTTAATATACAGGACTAAAGTACTGTATGATGGAACTTTCACCTGTTCATATCAATAGTAATATATACAGGACTAAAGTACTGTATGTGGAAGCTTCACCTGTTCATATCAATAGTATAATATACAGGACTAAAGTACTGTATGGTGGAAGCTTCACCTGTTCAATCAATAGTATATATAACAGACTAAGTACTGTATGGTGGAAGCTTCACCTGTTCATATCAATAGTTAATATACAGGACTAAAGTACTGTAGGTGGAAGCTTCACCTGTTCATATCAATAGTATAATACAGGACTAAAGTACTGTATGATGGAAGCTTCACCTGTTCACATCAATAGTATAATATACAGGACTAAAGTACTGTATGGTGAAGCTTCACCTGTTCATATCAATAGTATAATATACAGACTAAAGTACTGTATGTGGAAGCTTCACCTGTTCAATCAATAGTATAATATACAGGACTAAGTACTGTATGATGGAAGCTTCACCTGTTTCAATCAATAGTATATATACAGGACTAAAGTACTGTATGGTGGAAGCTTCACCTGTTCATATCAATAGATATATAAATGACTAAAGACTGTATGATGGAAGCTTCACCTGTTCACATCAATAGTATAATATAACAGGACTAAAGTACTGTATGATGGAAGCTTCACCTGTCACATCAATAGTATAATATACAGGACTAAAGTACTGTATGATGGAAGCTTCACTGTTCATAATCATAGTATAATTACATGACTAAAGTACTGTATGATGAAGCTTCACCTGTTCAATCAATAGTATAATATACAGACTAAAGTACTGTATTGATGGAAGCTTCACCTGTTCACATCAATAGTATAATATACAGACTAAAGTACTGTATGATGGAAGCTTCACCTGTTCATATCAATGTAATATATATACGGACTAAAGTACTGTATGATGGAAGCTTCCACCTGTTCATATCAATAGTATAATATAACGGACTAAAGTACTGTATGGTGGAAGCTTCACCTGTTCATAAAATAGTATAATACAGGACTAAAGTACTGTATGGTGGAAGCTTCACCTGTTCAAATCAATAGTATAATATACATGACTAAAGTACTGTATGGTGAAGCTCCACCTGTTCATTACAATAGTTATATATACAGGACTAAAGTACTGTTGATGGAAGCTTCACCTGTTCATCATCAATAGTAATAATATACAGGACTAAAGTACTGTATGATGGAAGCTTCACCTGTTCACTCAATTGTATAATATACAGGATAAGTACTGTATGATGGAAGCTTCACCTGTTCACATCAATAGTATAATATACAGGACTAAAGTACTGTATGATGGAAGCTTCACCTGTTCATATAATAGTATAATATACATGACTAAAGTACTGTATGATGGAGCTTCACCTGTTCACATCAATAGGTATAATATATCATGACTAAAGTACTGTATGATGGAAGCTTCACCTGTTCATATCAATAGTATAATATACAGGACTAAAGTACTGTATGGTGGAAGCTTCACCTGTTCATATCAAAAATAATACATGACTAAAGCACTGTATGATGGAAGCTTCACCTGTTCACATCAATAGTTTAATATACAGGACTAAAGTACTGTATGATGGAAGCTTCACCTGTTCAATCAATAGTATAATATACAGACTAAAGTACTGTATTGATGGAAGCTTCACCTGTTCATATCAATAGTATAATATACATGACTAAAGTACTGTATGATGGAAGCTTCACCTGTTCACATCAATAGTATAATATACAGACTAAAGTACTGTATGATGGAAGCTTCACCTGTTCACTCAATAGTATAATATACATGACTAAAGGTACTGTATGATGGAAGCTTCACCTGTTCATATCAATAGTATAATATACAGGACTAAGTACTGTATGATGGAAGCTTCACCTGTTCATATCAATAGTATAATATACAGGACTAAACTAAGTACTGTATGGTGAGCTTCACCTGTCATATCAATAGTATAATATACAGGACTAAAGTACTGTATGGTGGAAGCTTCACCTGTTCACATCAATAGTATAATATACATGACTAAAGTCATGTATGGTGGAAGCTTCACCTGTTCATATCAATAGTATAATATACAGGACTAAAGTACTGTATGGTGGAAGCTTCACCTGTTCATATCAATAGTATAATTATACATGACTTAAAGTACTGTATGATGGAAGCTTCACCTGTTCACATAATGTATAATATACAGGACTATAAAGTACTGTTGAAGGTAGCTTCACCTGTTCACATCAATGATAATATACAGGACTAAAGTACTGTATGATGGAAGCTTCACCTGTTCATATCAATAGTATAATAACATGACTAAAGTCTGTATGATGGAAGCTTCACCTGTTCACATCAATAGTATAATATACATGACTAAAGTACTGTAATGATGGAAGCTTCACCTGTTTCACATAACAATAGTATATACTATACATGAACTAAGTACTGTATGATGGAAGCTTCACCTGTTATTATCAATAGTATAATATACAGGACTAAAGTACTGTATGATGGAAGCTTCACCTGTTCATATCAATAGGTATATATACAGGACTAAAGTACTGTATGGTGGAAGCTTCAACCCTGTTCATATCAATAGTATATATACAGGACTAAAGTACTGTATGGTGGAAGCTTCACCTGTTCACATCAATAGTATATATATAACATGACTAAATACTGTAATGGTGGAAGCTTCACCTGTTCATATCAATAGTATAATATATACAGGACTAAAGTACTGTATGGTGGAAGCTTCACCTGTTCATATCAATAGTATAATATACATTGACTAAAGTAACTGTATGATGGAAGCTTCACCTGTTTCACATCGAATTGTATAATATACAGGACTAAAGTACTGTAATGAGGAAGCTTCACCTGTTTACATTACATTTAAGTCATTTAGCAGACGCTCTTATCCAGAGCGACTTACAAATTGGCCTGTTCATATCAATAGTATAATATACAGGACTAAAGTACTGTATGATGGAAGCTTCCCTGTTCATACAACTAGTAAATATTACATGGACTAAACTACTGTATGGTGGAGTAGCTTCACCTGTTCATATCAATACATATACAGGACTAAAGTACTGTATGATGGAAGCTTACCTGTTCATATCATAGTATAATATACAGGACTAAAGTACTGTATGATGGAAGCTTCACCTGTTCACATCAATAGTATAATATAAAGAGATAAGTACTGTAATGATGAAGCTTCACGGTTCTATCAATAGTATAATAAATAGCCTGACAACG
>NW_019943453.1:19754-63586 GCF_002910315.2 Salvelinus sp. IW2-2015 | reverse complement strand
GACTAAAGTACTGTATCATAGAGCTTCACATCAACTTCATGAAAGGCTGTTTGGTTGTCAAGACAACAACTCAAAAGTGTCTGATTTGATCAGAAACAATCTCCAAATGAACAGATTGTCCCTGTCCTCCTCTGCTATTCGATCCTATACTGTCCTATACTGTCATCACCGCTACCATCTATATGACATGTCCTCTAGATCGGTGGTTCTCAACTGGTTTTGCCTCTGGACCAAAATTGGACCAGGTTGCCTCATTCGCGAGCCAATATTAAAACTGCGAAAAACAATCTCCAAAATACCATCCGGCAAGCTATTTTTAATGCTATGTTGATGAAGAATGTTAGTAAGCMCACTGGTTTGAGACCACAGAATCAACCCAATCTGCTAAATAGTGCTGCTAATAGCTCTATATTCAAAATACTAATTTAATATTTATTTTTTTCAGACACTAAATTATTTAAAAAATGTAGGTTCATTATTATTTCTACACACTTTCTACCTGTCTGTAGCTAGTAGTTTAGGTTCAGACTGGAGTATGTTTTAAATGGAATCCTACCGCGACCCAAATTTYACCCCCCAMTTGAGAATCACTGCWCTAGATCATAATAAGACTCAAGTCCACYTAGAAAGCYTAAGCAATTTAGAAACACAAGCTTTCAAATCATTGTGTAGCTTTGTCCATCCTGAAGTGATTATATTCAATGCATCACAAATGATAAATCCAAAAAGGTGCGGAACTTTGAACGCACCTGAACTCAACAGCATCCCTCAACACACACTCCACACACACACATTCATCTTGGAATCTGAAAAATTAGGTTACAAATCTCCCTAACCCTCGTAAAAGCACCACAAGAKAACTTTCTGATAACAAATATGTCAAACCAGCAACACGATGAAGCAAAGGTTAAAATGAACTCACGTCCTGTCAGTCCTATCTTCTTTCTCCTGGGAAGGTGTGTTTAAATCCACTAGTCCCTCCACCATGTCTTCTAGACTCCTCCTGGTCCTGATGCTGTAACAGCATGTCCCTTCCAACCCAGACCATCTTTTCTTTACTGGCAGCCACAGACCTGTCAGCAGTGAATGTGTGTGTCCACACGTGTGTACGCAGCAAGTGTCCACAATTCCAAGAATTGTCAGCAGGTGCTTCTCAGTCTCCCAGTAACATATACCTGCAGCTTTCAGGAACACACACACACACACTCTGGATGTGGCCCCTCCCACCATCCACACAAGTGTTCCACATCTGTTCGGTCGCTCCACAGGTAATCCAGACACACCTGTTGTTATCTATAACCCCCCCCACACACACACACACACACCTCTCTCTCTCTGAACAGGTCCAAGCTTCTGAGCAGAAGTGAAGTTCTGTTGGAGTAAATCTCTTCTTCTGGTGAAGAAGGAACAAGATAGACAAGTGCCAGGGGAGAGGAGAGAGGACAAAGAAAGAGAAAGACAGGAGAGTGGAGAGAGAGAAAGACTGGAGAGAGAGAGGCAGACAGTAGATTGGAGAGAGAGACAGACAAGAGAGTGGAGAGAGAGACAGACATGAGAGTGGAGAGAGAGACAAACAGGAACGTGGAGAGAGAGACAGACAAGAGAGTGGAGAGAGAGAGACAGACAGGAGAGTGAATAAGAGCGACAGACAGGAGAGTGGAGAGACAGCAGAAAAGAGGGATGGTGAGTGAGGGGAGGTAGAGAGAAAGAGAGCAGATCAGAGATCACAGAGAGAGAGGTAGAGCAGAAATAAAGCAGATCAGAGATCACAGAAAGAAAGCAGATCAGAGATCACAGAGAGAGAGGTAGAGCAGAAAGAAAGCAGATCAGAGATCACAGAGAGAGAGGTAGAGCAGAAAGAAAAGCAGATCAGAGATCACAGAGAGAGAGGTAGAGCAGAAAGAAAGCAGATCAGAGCACAGAGATAGAAAGAGAGCGAGAGAGAGAGAGCGAGCCCAGTAGCAGCAGCAACAACCATCTCTGAGAGTTGTGGCAGCAGGACTGGTGTCTCCTCAAGCCTCTGTTGCCTTTTATATCCTGTTCCTCATACAGTCTAGTCCTGACGCTCTGGCTTTTACCCTTCCCTTCCCCGGGAGCACCAGCATGAATATATTATTATCAACACAAAGGCCTGCTTATTGTTTATGAATTACCAGCCTTCCTGGCAACAAAGGCTATTTTCATAAGAAAASTCCATTTCATTTCAGCTCCAATTTGATTACCAGTGAAAGAAAAGGAGCCCTTTGGTCGAACCCCCAGAGGATTTCTCTTTTTTATTCATGCCCATTGAATTGGGCTTTATTGCTTTTCTTTACAGAGCTGACGTGGAAAGCTTTTAGAGTAAACCATTGACTAAAAATTATTGCTCTGCTATTTTGTACAATAACAGAGCCTAAGAGAAGAGCATCCAGGCTTCGCCCGTCCTTTGTCGCTTTTCCTCCTTTTCTCTCTTTTTTTTTGTTGAAAATTGAAAAGGCTGGAAATTAATGACAGGGCTGTGGAGAGAGAGAGACTAGCTCTGGCTTCTACAATACATGTCAAATCTAAATGATCACTAGCCATTGAACAGAGCCAGTGTAAAGAAGCCAGGAACAAGGCGAGGAGTGTGTGTGTGTGTGTATATGCACATGGAGGGTGTACCCAGCTGATTGATTCAGGCCTCTAAAAATAAAGACACCTTGATGGTTTCAGAGCTGTACAATTGGCTGAGGCCCATTGTAAGATGGCTGCAGTGACTTGCTGTCACTTTCATTCTGTACAGAACTATTGATGGCAGACAATCTGCTYCTCTCAACCTAGACAATACRCCCTATTGCCTTAGGACTATAGGGCTGTATAGGTGGATGGAGGGAGCTGGCAAGACTATCATTACACTATGGGAATACTGTAAGACTTGAACACTTGACCCAAAGGCCTAAYCTATCACGAGGATGATATAACAGATGTTTAGAACATATAACTACCGACTGTAACTACCTCACCTAGCAGTTTCCATAATGCCTATATAATAACAGTTAATTGACTATCTTTATTTTTCACGTGTTCGACGTTACATCAGCTCTGTGCTGGGCAGAACTCAGACAGGGCAGAAAGGGACAGATCGCAGCAGGAACAATTACTGATCTTTGCCATATGAGTGTTGAATGCATGTGAGAAATACACTTTCCCTTTTTGCCAGCTACCTCACCCCCTGCCATTCAGTGGAGTGTAGGAGTGTGTCCCAAACCCCCTGCCATTCAGTGGAGTGTAGGAGTGTGTCCCAAACCCCCTGCCATTCAGTGGAGTGTAGGAGTGTGTCCCAAATCCAATAGTCTATAATAGCTCCCTAATGCCTCATCCTCTCCATCTGCACTGAGATGAAACAAACTGGATGACAGGTGAAAGCTACTTCCTGGTAATCTTCCAGGATAGTGCTTTCACCCATTCTTTGTTTTCACATAAAACATGAAATGATACAAGGAGAGGCAGCCACTTTAGACTATTGGACACCTTAGGTCAGAGATCTTGGCTCTCTGTGATCTTTGTCATAATCTTCGCCCAAGGCTTAAAAACAGCCTTCAGCCTACTTAAGATCGTCCAGTTGTTTCCGAACTCTAAAAGGTACCAGGTACAGTAGGCTAGTCTACACTCAATCCCCTTGTTCCCATACTCATTATGAACCCCTCCTGGCACATCCAAGCTATCACCGCGTTTGATCTGCACTCTAAAAAGATACATTAGATGCTCTTTTCCATTTTTCTGCAGCGCTTTTGTGTTTGTGTAAGAATATTTAACGGTAGACAAAGGTGACTTATCAATTATTCATTCACCATCAAGGCCCYGGCTGGCATTCTGAAAGGAGCTGACATTTCAGACTTTCCKCCAACATCTGCAAAATTATATCCTTTCCATTGTAAGTCAATGAAGTAGAGTCATCGCCCCCATAAAAGGCAGTAAATTGCCTTGTCACTTTAATAAGGCCATCTTTKTACAACCTTCACTCTCTCCACTGCCTGCTGCTGCTGTTATGAAGGGACTGAATATGCAGCATTATCGCTTTTCAATTCACTGCTTTTGTCTTTCTATGGCTTGCATATGCATGTGTTTTAGAATGATAGAAATAAGGACTAGACAGAGAAACCAGGAAGCAGTCTAGATATGGGAGCCAACATTGGGAGTTRCATTTGGCTACTTCCTGAAGAACTGAAACTTAGRKMAYTTSRCWGYSAARTKMYCTATCACTTCTTGCGGAGGTGAAAACATGTCTGGAAATCAGCATWATCTGTCAGTTCAAGACATGGGGTATTATTCACCTCCCATGCATTGAAAACAGAGCCTGTCTGGATTGAGCACCAGCCAGGAGAATAGCACAACACCACTGTGAGAAACTGTCATGCAGAAACAACCACCATTGAACCCCGGCCACAGTCTCTGCTTTAGTGAAACCGTAGAGACAGACTACTAGTTAAGYTCCTCATCAGTTATTTATGCAGAACAGAACCACAGACATCAACAAAATGTGTTCCAAGCCCTCAGTCTGGAGATCCAGTGCTATTCTAATCAGGGACAGACAGGTAACATTTAGCCTCTGCTGTCTCTGTCTAGTGGGCAGGCCACCACCACTSGCTGCTCCCGAGCTTTGTCCTCATGTAAATGTCTACTAGATGTCATTCTCRCTCCAAATGTCATCCCTCGCTTCTGCACAAACAAAAGGAAGGAAGGAYGAAGRGRTCAGCCCCATCCGTCCGACTACGCATCCCCGCACTCTGCTCTGACTGGGTGTCCGCCCGGCGATTAAATCTCCCACAATTCCGTTGTCTCTGTGGACCTGTGAGGCTTTATGATTCAGACCGCTTTGTTTGTTATYATGGTGTTGGAGTGGAGGCTGCTGTGGTGTTGTGTTGTTGGGGAAACAGTAGAACTAGCCTCTCTGTGAGCTGAATAGATTCATTGTTACACCCAAGTTTTACTGTTTTCACTGCTCTTAAAATGGCATCTTCTCTTTACTCTATGATACAGAGAGATGATTGAATAGATTTCACTTACAGGGACAGGCAAGTCTTGGATGGACGCAGTGTGTGCTGGTTTTTYTTCCAGCCCAGCTCGAATGCACCTGACCAAACTAAACCTGGTCTAAACTGGCAACCATGAGATGATGATATATTTGAATCAAGTGTGCCAGACAGTGCAGGGTTGGAACAAAACTATCCCAACTGAGTATCAAACCATCAAAGGGTTAAATGATGCTCCCATTCGACATTGACACATACAGTACTCCCCACGATGGCTTCAATCACAGCCAAAACCTTTATTCTCCCTTCACTCTCTCCCTTCCTGCCTCCAGCCCAAACCTGGATTACTGTGAAACAATGAGGCTGTGGGCAGGAGGACAGTCACAATGGTGGAATTAACGTGGGGGGACTTACCGCCGGCTTATGCCAAGACAAAAGGTGGGCACAGCCGTCAAAGGTTTCTAGCTGTTTGAATACACCCCCCCCCCCCCGATCCATCCCTCTCTCCACATAAAGGAAGCTTTGTCACATGGACCCTCCACAATAGAATGAGCTTCGCTCAGGCCAGATACGCCACATTGCCAACAGAAGTCATGCAACACTGGGACGCAACCTCACCTGATGGTACAGTGCTGAAACCTGTGGAACAACAGGGCCAGTTGTACCTACACAGTTGGTAGCTGCGTTGAGAGGTGCAATGACTGAGGGGTTATACTGTAGGCAATGTTCCTTCAAAGAAATTTCAGCACTGAGCAAATTTCAGGTCTGCTGAGCGCAAACTTGAACATTGTGAAAATTCAGTGCAACCTCCAACTGTGAACATTGAAGCAATACATGCRTTAAGTTACACTTTTAACAGTGGTTAATTAGGCTACTGTGGCTATTTGATCATAATGTAGGGCAAACCAGAGTGGCCTACCATCACAAACAAGAGAAATGCATCCCATAACATTTTAACATGGAAATAGCTGTTCTATTATTCAACCTACAGTAGAAGCCAATGTGTGGTGTTCAATGTAGACCTACATTCCATGAGACTTTTGAAAGAAAAAAACAAAACATGCAAGCCTTGACAATTAACATGTTTATTCACTTGTCCTTCAGACAAGGTGACTGAAAATGTGTTTGATGCAAGAAACCACTTTACAAAATAAAATTCATTATTATTCCCAAACCATTATTACAGAGAATAATGGTAGCCTTTTGGCTACTTAGCTTATTCAAGACAACAACACTGCCCCTTAACCACAGAAAAGCTCTACCTGACTTGCTGTGAAAAGATGGCAAGAAATGTAAAAGTTGTGCTCTTGTAGGAAGCAACAACTCCATTGTTGACAAGAAATTAGCTATAACTGGGCCAATAACTCACTAACAAATCATTTTAACAAAATCTGCACAGGTGGCTACATGCAGCTCTCGCTTTGATAAAAAAAATACATTAACAAAAAGCATCTACTCATGACTGCTCATGACTGCTCATGATGTAAACACAGTCCAGTTCAAAGTGAAAGTCAATTTATTACCACTTTAGTAGACAAGATAATGGAAGACCTAAGAAGTTACTCACTGCCTTATCTAAACATCTCAGGGTTAAGTTGGGTCAGTTCAACCATAGTTTAACGACCCTTTTTGCTTACTTTATAACCCACAGCACAAATCTCTTTCACTAGGCGTGCAGAGTTCAATTAGTTATAGTTTTATCTAAATCTAGAAATTGTTTTAGTTATTATTAACAAAATTCCTAACACTGACCAAGGCCCTTCTCCCCCGATTGCTCAGTTTGGCCGGGTGTCCAGCTCTAGGAAGAGTCTTGGTGGTTCCATTAAGAATGATGGAGGCCACTGTGTTCTTGGGAACCTTCATTGCTGCAGAAATGTTTTGGTTACCCTTCCGCAGATTTGTGCCTCGACACGATCCTGTCTCGGGGGTCTACGGACAATTCCTTCGACCTCATGGCTTGGTTTTTGTTCTGACATGCACGGTCAACTGTTGGACCTTATAGACAGGTGTGTGCCTTTTCAAATCAATTGAATTTACCACAGGTGGACTCCAATCAAGTTGTAGAAACATCAAGGATCATAAATGGAAACAGGATGCACCTGAGCTCAATTTTCAAGTCTCATAGCAAAGGGTCCGAATACTTCTGTAAGGAGGTGACCAAGAACCCGATGGTCACTCTGACAGCGCTCTAGAGTTCCTCTGTAGAGATGGGAAAACCTTCCAGAAGGACAACCATCTCTGCAGCATTCCACCAAATCAGGTCTTTATGGTTGAGTGGCCAGATGGAAGCCACTCCTCAGTAAAATGGCACATAACAGCCCGCTTGTAGTTTGCCGAAAGGCACCTAAAGACTCTCAGACCATGAGAAACAAGATTATCTGGTCTGATGAAACCAAGATTGAACTCTTTGGCCTGAATTCCAAGCATCACGTCTAGAGGAATACTGGCACCATCCCTACGGTGAAGCATGGTGGTGGCAGCATCATGCTGTGGGGATGTTTTTCAGCGGCAGGGACTGGGAGACTAGTCAGGATCGAGGCAAAGAATAATGGAGCAAAGTACAGAGATCATTGTCAAAAACCTGCTCTAGAGCGCTCAGGACCTCAGACTGGGGCGAAGGTTCATCTTCCAACAGGACAACAACCCTAAGCACACAGCCAAGACAACGCAGGAGTGGCCCAGCCAGAGCCCGGACTTGAACCCGATCGAACATCTCTCAAGAGACGTGAAAATAGCTGTGCAGCAACGCTCCCCATCCAACCTGACAGAGCTTGAGAGGATATGCAGAGAGAAATGGGAGAAACTCCCCAAATACAGGTGTGCCAAGCTTGTAGCATCATACCCAAGAAGACTTGGTTGTAATCACTGCCAACGGTGCTTCAACAAAGTACTGAGTAAAGGGTCTGAGTACTTAGATAAATGTGATAGTTTTTTATTTTCAATATATTAGCAACAATTTCAAAAAACATGTTTTTGCTTTGTCATTATGGGGTATTGTGTGTGTAAATTGATGAGGGGAAAAAAACTATTGAATACTTTTTATAATAAGGCTGTAACGTAACAAAGGGGTCTGAATACTTTCCAAAGGCACAGCTTCTCTTCTGTCCTAACTTGTTGCCCCAGAAGACTAAATAAAGTAGTGCTAACCAGAATAATGTCTTAGAATGAATGCATTAGTAATCTAGTTAACGTCTGTAAAGTTGTCTGATTTGTTTAGGGATCGGGAGAAAATGCACAATAACAGAAAGTTTGTTCTCGTAAGAAATGTCCAATTGTCATCAGTTTGACCGGTTTTAAGAAAATGAAAAGCTGAGAAAACCATGAAACACGTTTCTGATAAGACTTCAGTTGATCTTGGGTGCATATTTTGTGGTTGAAATACTGTCTGCTGGCATAACAGTGTCAAAGGTAACATGTTACACTCATTTTCATATTTTCTCAAGAGATGCTGAAAGAAAGAAATCATATTTCTCCACTCCTGTTCCAGAGACAAAACTAACTGTTATATTATTTCATTGCAACAAATGTATAATTCCACAGCAGTTATTATATTACTCTACATGTGAGAGGGTATAGGCCTACAGTCAGTGTCCAGAGTTCAGTTACTATTCCATTTTACCCATAACTTAAATTAGGAATATTCTGTTTATTCATGGATACAGGGATACTCGTGAGCGGGATATCAACAGGTGCAAGTAAACAGCTTATTCCGAATAAGACCTTAAGCGGGATATGAGCTACTGTCCAGAATACTGTGCGCATGGAAACGTGGTCACTGTCACCATTCCTGGACTGTTTAGAGTACATTTCCACCTGAATCTACCACTGACAGGTATCCAATGAGAACTGTCTGATTCATTTGAAGTTAAAGTGACAGCACTTTGCAGGACAAAGGCTACATCACATTTAGGTCATTAAGCAGACACTGTTATTCAGAGGCAACTTACAGCCAGTGCTTTCAACTAAGATGGTTAAAACAACATGTCAGTCATCGCAAGTATTCAGATACACAAGAGATTCAGTTTACTGGTTTAATTCAGAGACAAGCTGAGAAGAGTGATAGAGGAAGAGGTAATAAATAGGAGGGATATGGGAGGGAGGTTTTCACTGAACAATAGACTTAAGGAGTGCACAATACCTTTCTCAGTCAATTTCATTTAAATACATAAATTACAGACATAACATAGAATCTGAAATAGTTAGATAAGTAGCTTACATTAGTGTTCATCATTGGAATCAATATTGCATTGGAATATTTGAAGTATTTTAAACTGAAGAGCCTGCCAGAAATGTAAGCTAATATCATGGAATAATTTCCCCAAGGCACATTTCATGATATTAATTTGAGACGCTACGGTTAGTTTCTGTACAAATCATAAGTGACAAACTAGAAAAGCAAAAGTAGAAATACAGTGTTTTCAGGAAAGCATTAAAATAGAAAGTCCATTATCAGGTAAAATAACAGTAACAAACAAGAAATAGGTCATCCAGAATATTTCAAATAATCATCATCAGAAAGCATCAAAAATCACCTGAAAACGTTCCAGTATTGGATTGCTAAGGTTTCCATGGAAACATGCAGAATGAGCTAGAGGTTATGCTGTTCTGTGTGTTGGCCATAGGTTCCTACAAGGCTCAGAGGAATGGGCAGGGAGATGCTCCAMAGTGGGGTAAGAGGAGGGTGGGGGTGTTGAGGAGCTTGGCAGCAGGGTAATGCAGGCAGTGACAAAATCCTCATCTGTCAAAATCGTCTGGGTTGCATCTCAATAGTCTACTGTGGCTACCTTTCCTCGTCTTTCATCTGCATCAAACTGGACAGGTGGAAGGAAATCCCTTTGTAGGCACTAGGGACCTACTGCACATACCAGTGCAGATCAGCAAAGATGAGAAGAGCAAACCACGTATCTTCACTAGTGTGATTGTTCCAGCCTCTTTCCAATCCCAGATCAACACAAAGAGGTCTGAGGTCCATGTCGCAGCCAATAGTCTTCCAGAGTGATTCAGGGACGCTACGTTGCATTTTCATTGGCTGTTTTGACTTTGGACCACACCCAGTCTCTTACAACAGTGACAGATCAGTGTTCCACAGTGTGTCAGTTCACAGTGTTACGTCAGATGGCTTTGTGGTTAACAACTTTGGTCCAGTCACGGTGGAGCCCGAACCCAACCACGTTGATGCGATGTCATCTGAGTATTCACAGGTTGGTCTCGTCACGGTGGAGCCCGAACCCAACCACGTTGATGTGATGTCATCTGAGTATTCACAGGTTGGTCTCATCCCAGGTGGGGTCATTCATGTTCTTCAGGACTCTCCTCAGGATCTTCTCCAGCTCCTTCCTGGCTTTCTGCTCTTCATCCAGGGTCCTCCTCATCTTCTTGTTGTCCTGTTTGGGTGGGAACAAAGATGGCCGCTGGATCTTAGAAAAGGCTCTAAATCGCACATGCCTGGAATGAACAGAGCTCTGGTTCTGGGATGTATATGCTTAGAGTTTCCTTGTCATAGAGCCTCTGATTCATTATGATGCTGATGCTGTATGACTGACATGCTATTTGATGTGACGGTTTAGAGAACTCTCCTGAACGCTCACCTGTTTCAGCTCCTGTACTTCATCCTTCAGCCCATACACCGTGTCTACTAGAGTCCTAAGGCAGACAGACATGTTAGTTAACCAACCCAACCACAGCACACCATTATCAATAAACCCCATTAGGGAACATATAAACTTCTGAACGTGTGAAGTGAGTTCTCCCAATCTAACGCACTGGTAGTTCAGGGAGGAATGTAGTGCTTACTTCTCCTCGATGACAGTCTGTCCGTTGCTCTTGGTCTCCTCCACGATGATCTTCTCCTCCTCAGGGAAGAGCATGTGCAGACCTGACTTCTCCCTGGATCCTGATTGGTYAAACAAGACRGTCAGCAGAGCACATTGGTCGATGGACGGGATGACTCATTGACTGATTGGCTGACTGAGGGAGGGTGACCTTTCCGTAGAGGTTTGACACACTAAGGCTGTAGGTCAATAGTTCAAACTAGTCTCTTCTCCTTGTGTCCTGTCCCCTCTGATCACAGCCCTTTATAGTAGCCCTTTCATTTATCAGCGGCAATGAAGGAAAGAAGACAAGGAGGCCATTTTAGAGTATTAGGACACAGCCCAAACCAGATTCAAATAAGTGGCTAGTCAAAGGGGGCCTGTGGAAGGAACAGGACAGGTGTGGTAGAGGAGGAGAACTTGACCTGGCAAATCAAGTCTCCCTCTCATCTATCATTTATCCTGTATTCATACAGGAGATCCCATTGAGATTCAATATCTCTGTTCTCCAAGGGAGATCTAAGCTATGACAGCAGCATATTAACTCATCATTTTAATGATTGTAACATGACACCAGGTCCTTTGAAGCCGTTAATAGTTGAGAACAGAAGGGAGGCTGAGGAGCAGTTATTCCCTTTGTCCACCGAGGTCTTTTGAGGGGAGAAGGGTGTGTGAGTGTGTGTATATACTACCGTTCAAAAGTTTGGGGTCACTTAGAAATGTCCTTGTTTTTGAAAGAAAAGCTACTTTTTGCCAATTTAAATAACTTCAAATTTATCAGAAATACAGTTTAGACATTGTTTAAGTTGTAAATGACTATTGTAGCAGGAAARGGCTCATTTATGGAATATCTAGAGGCCCGTTATCAACAACCATCACTCGTGTTCCATTGGCAAGTTGTTAGCTAATCCAAGTTTATCATTTTAAAAAGGCTAATTGATCATTAGAAAACCCTTTTGCAATTATGTTAGCACAGCATTTTTTTAAACAAGCTATTTTTTCATTTCACTTCACTAATTTGGACTATTTTGTGTATGTCCATTACATGAAATCCAAATAAAAATCAATTTAAATTACAGGTTGTAATGCAACAAAATAGGAAAAACGCCAAGGGGGGTGAATACTTTTGCAAGGCACTGTGCATACATACATAAGGGAGAGAGTTCATGTTAGGTTCCTCCTATCTTCAGTTTCTGAGAGGTTGGCTTGACAAACATTTCACAGAAACAGCAGACACAGCTACTGTAAACCACACATAACGAACCATGACTAAGGGAGAGGGAGAGACTACAAATGGTGGCTGAAGGAAAGCCAGGGCCGCGTTCAGCAGGACACGTTGGCCAACATTCAGATAGAAATGTATTATGTAGAACAAACATGTAGAATAAGAAATCATGTCAGCTCTATTCACTGCATTTCTATCTACAACATTTTCATACTGAATGTGGCCTAGCCAGCAATGGGATTCCAAAACTACGATGAAAGAAAATCATATTTCTCGTTCAAAATAAAATAGTTGACTAAAAAAAGGTGTGGGGGAGCGGGGTATATGGGAGGAGCGACTAGAGCTCTTACGAGAAGCGGAGGAGGTCCTGTAACTACTGGCGGTCCATATACTGTCATAATCCGAGTCCTCTGATAGGTCAGACCAGGGCTCGGTCCCTCTGGACAGGCTGCTACGGCAACCTATAGTGTCCACACTGGACCGGTCAACTGGCTCGGCCAGCACGTGGTTATGCATCAAATCAGTACCCTGCCATGCTGGAACGAGGAGGGGGGGTGGATCAAACCATACGGAACGAGGAGGGAGAGTGGATCAAACCATAATAAAGCGGTGTGGGGGCGGGGACAAATAATTGTTGAGGTGGGTTGTGGAGAGAGGGATCCATAATAATTGGATAAATAATATACAGATATATTTAAAACGAGGTGGGATGGTGGGGTTATGGATGAGGACAAAAATAATAATAAATATATATATATTTTTTTTAAAGGTAGAGGACACAAAATGGAGGAGGAACAGACCAAAAGGAGGAGAAACCAAAAGGAGGAGGAACAGAGCGGAGAATAACAGAATACAAAGGGGATGAGGGGAGAGAAAAGAAACAGGAGAGAACATAGTTAAAGAGAGGAGACAACACTGAACTATGAGTAGCAATAGACTAGACACTAGAGTATAGCTGTTTAGATTCAACTGTCAAAGGGCATATATCCAGAACCTGTGAAGTCTTAGAACTAATCTGGACATGGTTCATGTTAGTACAGAAATAAAAGACAGGCTTCGAAGAAGTCAAATGACACCAAAGACTAGTTGGTATTGGTTGAAGTATTGAGTCTCTGACAGGTTGTGTGTTTGCGGCGTAGTCTTACTTGAGTTGAGTGTCTGTCGTGTTTTGGCGCTGGTGCAGTAGGCCTCGATCACTTTCAGGATCTGGGCATCCTCCTCCAGAGCTGCAGTACTCTTCCTGGTAGCAAAGTCCTCATCTGAAGGTTTCCTCTCAGGCTTACGCTTAGGCAGCAGCTTCTTCATACTCTTAGGACTTTTACTCAMATCCTAGAGAGAGGGAGATAAAYAGYYYYAGAGAGGCTCTCTTAYAARKSRKSASMTSMYSMYTTRTATTGATAAAGGCATCATCTCTGAAACTGTGCTMGCTATTACTGMTTGGAACCTATTCCCTCTTAGACSAAAGGCCCAGGACCATACCTCTTTATYYCAAAGTGCTGCCGAGGGCTTGAGTGGGGGCGCGGGGCGGAGGCAGCTGAGGCTCCAGGGTTTGGGGGTGCTGGGGGGCTCCAGGGGACCCCACATGGGGGYGGTTTGAGGGYCCCCGTGGGAGGAGGGGTGGGGTAGGGTGTGGTAGGCAGGGCCCCCAGATACACCCCTACTCTCTGAGTGTCTGGAGGGGGTCAGGGGATGGGACGGGAGCTGGGGGAGAAGGGGAGAGAGAGAACAGAGGGAAGAAGTTTAAGACGGGTACAAAAAAGAGAGTATATCATATATACAGTAGTATTTCTTGGAATGAAATTATGCTTGCTGCGTGGCCAATTAATTAGCCAATTAAATTGGCCAATTTCAAGTTTCATAAATCGGTAATCGCCCTTTTTGGACGCCGATTATGGCCGATTAAATTGCAATCCACGAGGAAACTGCGTGGCAGGGTGACCACCTGTTACGAGTGCAGCGTCAAAAGGAGCCAAGGTAAGTTGCTAGCTAGCATTAAACTTATTTTATAAAAAACAATCAATCCTCACATAATCACTAGTTAACTACACATGGCTGATGATATTACTAGGTTAACTAGCTTGCCCTGCGTTGCATATAATCAATCAATGCGGTGCCTGTTAATTTATTATCGAATCACAGCCTACTTCAACTTCGCCAAACGGGTGATGATTTAACAAAGGAGCATTCGTAAAAAAAGCACAATCGTTGCACAAATGTACCTAACCATAAACATCAATGCCTTTCTTAAAATCAATACACAGAAGTATATTTTTTAAAACCGCATATTTAGTTAAAAATAAATGCATGTTAGCAGGTAATATTAACTAGGGAAATTGTGTCACTTCTCTTGCCTCCAGTGCAAGCAGAGTCAGGGTATATGCAACAGTTTGGGCCATCTGGCTCGTTTCCTAACAATGGCCGTAATTAATGCCAGAATTTTACATAATTATGACATAACATTGAAGGTTGTGCAATGTACAATATTTAGACTTAGGGATGCCACCCGTTCGACAAAATATGGAACGGTTCTGTATTTCACTGAAAGAATAAACGTTTTGTTTTTGAAATTAGTTTCCGGATTTGACCATTATTAATGTCTAAGGCTCGTGTTTCTGTGTGTTTATTATAATTAAGTCTATGATTTGATAGAGCAGTCTGACTGAGCGGTGGTAGGCACCAGCAGGCTCGTAAGCATTCATTCAAACAGCACTTTACTGCGTTTGCCAGCAGCTCTTAGCAATGCTTGWWGKACAGCGCTGTTTATGACTTCAAGCCTATCAACTCCRGAGATTAGSCTGGCAATACTAAAGTGCCTATWAGAACATCCAATAGTCAAAGGTAWATGAAATACAAATGGTATAGAGAGAAATAGTCGACGCGTCATAATTCCTATATCTACAACATAAAACTTCTTAACTGGGAATTTTGAACCACCAGCTTTCATATGTTCTCATGTTCTGAGCAAGGAACTTAAGTTAGCTTTTTTACATGGCACATATTACACTGTTACTTTCTTTTCCAACACTGTGTTATTGCATTATTTAAACCAAATTGAACATTTCATTATTTATGTATGTACTATATTAAGTTAAAAATAAAAGGGTTCATTGTTCATTCAGTATTGTGGTAATTGTCATTTTACAAATATGTATTTGGAAAAAAAGGAAAAAAATAAAATCTGCCGATTAATTGGTATCGGCTTTTTTTGGTCCTCCAACAATCGGTTTCGGCGTTGAAAAATCATAATCGGTCGGCCTCTAGTAATAACCAGTTGTAAATACGAGTTGGATGCATTCAAGTGCTTTGAAGTCGTTGAGAATCGCTGCCTGGCTAACGGGCAAACAATCTTCAACCATAAATGTAAAAAAAAAAGCTAGCTAGCTTGTAAACAAATGATAGTGTTCAAAAACTATATTAATAGATTGCTTTTTATAAATAATGTTTTATTGTTGCATTTAACTGCCGAAAATGCTGTTATAGAGTTAATTTCCTCAGTATGTGACATCAAAGTTCAACATGTGGGAGAAGTCTGTGATGAGACGAGTTTCCCACTAGTGATTACCAGTTGGAGGGCCATTCAAATGGGTCTTTCCCAGTGGTATGGTCATATTTACGAATTTACAAGATGTCATGAACGCAGCATTATCCTTCCCAGTGGTATGGTTATATTTACGGATTTACAAGATGTCATGAACGCAGCATTATCCTTCCCAGTGGTATGGTCATATTTACGGATTTACAAGATGTCATGAACGCAGCATTATCCTTCCAGTGGTATGGTCATATTTACAAGATGTCATGAACGCAGAATTATCCTTCCCAGTGGTATGGTCATATTTACGGATTTACAAGATGTCATGAACGCAGCATTATCCTTCCCATTCATTTGGGATTTAAACCTACAAATATGCTAATCCATGTACCTGGATCTACACAAGAAAAATGTCAGACAAACGTTGATACCTGTCCCTTTAACTGACAGACTGGAGAGGTAGGGGGTGTTACCGTGTGGCAGGGGACAGACTGGGGCTTGGCGGTGGGTGTGGTCATGATCACGGAGGGGGCGTTTCTGATCTGAGTGTGTCTTGACAGATGCTCCACCCACTCCTGCAAATCCTGCTGGTTGTTACATACCACCTGCATCCGCTCACACGTACTTCCTGTAATACACACACAAACTCTTGTTTAACTAACATTGTGGGGACACAATTTATTCCCATTCAAAATCGTATTTTGCCTAACATCAACCGTAACCCCCTAGAAATAGCATTTTTCCTTTGGGTCCCCACAAGTATAGGTAAACATGTCCACACACACACACGTAATTACAGACATTACCCTTAATTTGAGCTGTTTAAACTCCACAAGTAAACATACCTGATATTTCAAAAGCGTTTTTGACCACCTCACAATCTTCTATCCTTGAGATAAGCATTCCTGTCAATGGCAGCTTACCCTTTAAAGCAAATCAACGACAAAGAGTTACAGAAACCTTTAGTGTTTACATACTTAAGGGCACTATACAATCCGTTCGATTTTTGCCTGATTCCGTTTCTTCACAGTTTTTCTGGTGTACAAAACCGAAAGTAAAAACTAAACTTAAGAACGGGAAGCATAGAAATAGCGCACATAGAACAGATTTACCACTTCTTAGACATGCTTTCAATGAGATGGACAGATCTATAACTCACATTTCTATGTGAATTTGGTTGGGTCACGCAAAAAGCCACATATTGCAGGTTTAACATTTAATTGAGAAGGTTTTTGGGAAAACCTTACCATCTACCAGAAGACAGTTGGCAACACATTAGTATAATCGCTAACGACTACAAGAAGTGGTAGACAAACACGCGCACACACAGACAGGCATTCCTGTGCCGTTGCCCCTTCAGAAAGTTGAAGGAAAATATGAATCACTGATGCATTTGATTTATGTCATGATAATCTTGGGCGAATTAATGACTTTTATAATAAGTTCAAACCATTTAGTTGATTTCCTACTAAGTTCAATACATTTTTGAATATTGTTGAATTACGTTTTAATGTCTCGATTCCACGATTCCGTCATGCTCTCCACAAAGCGGATTCTATAGGGCCCTAAATACTAACAAAGGACAGAGCGAGAGCGAGATCCTGACCTGGTAGATGAATCCACTCATTCTGGAGCTGGCAGACAGCAGTAGGAGAACATTTGGGAACAGCAGGAGGTAGCGTTCACTCTTCTCCTAAAGAKGACAAACACACACTGTTAAGACGTTCCTGGGTGTAGATTTTAGATGCGCGTCTTACCTCTGATCCGTGTGTGTGGCAGAGTGTGTGTGACATGTACAGGACAGGGCCCAGGGTTCTGATGTCATCTCCCTCCCAGCGTCTGATCGTCTCAGTTAGAATCTGCAGCTCCAGCTCCTTACGTTTCCTCACCTCCTGACACCGAGCCTGAAGCCATGGAGACACAAACAAATAAAAGGAAGCTGTTTTAAAGTATTGAATCCCAGTCAATGTGAGAGACAGTGAGAAACAGACAAATGTATGCATGCACACACACACAGAAGATCCAGGCTGCATAGAAGCCCAAGGCAGGGCACCAAGCCACAGAACAGCAGAGCCAAACCGTGGAGCTCAGAGCCAGGCTAAAGCTTTTCCCTCAGACCTTGTATTAGCAAAACTGCACTGCCTGCACACAACAAGACAGAGACTATTTAACATGTCAATTTAACCCTGAATAACACTGGATTCCATATACGCTAGTGCTCAAAAGTTTGGGGTCACTTAGAAATGTCCTTGTTTTTGAAAGAAAAGCACATTTCTTGTCCATTAAAATAACAAAATTGATCAGAAATACAGTGCAGACGTTGTTAATGTTGTAAATGACTATTGTAGCTGGAAACTGCTGATTTTTAATGGAATATCTATATAGGCGTACAGAGGCCCATTATCAGCAACCATCACTTCTGTGTTCCAATGGCACGTTGTGTTAGCTAATCCAAGTTTATCATTTTAAAAGGCTAACTGATCATTAGAAAACTCTTTTGCAATTATGTTAGCACAGCTGAAAACTGTTGTCCTGATTAAAGAAGCAATAAAACTGGCCTTCTTTAGACTAGTTGAGTATCTGAAGCATCAGCATGTGGGTTCGATTACAGGCTCAAAATGGTCAGAAACAAATAACTTTCTCCTGAAACTTGTCAGTCTATTCTGGCAGCTTCATTAAATTGTACCCGCAAAACACCAGTCTCAACATCAACAGTGAAAAGGCGACTCCGGGATGCTGGCCTTCTAGGTAGAGTTGCAAAGAAAAAGCCATATTTCAGACTGGCTAATAAAAACAAAAGATTAAGATGGGCAAAAGAACACAGACACTGGACAGAGGAACTCTGCCTAGAAGGCCAGCATCCCGGAGTCGCCTCTTCACAGTTGACGTCGAGACTGGTGCTTTGCGGGTACTATTTAATGAAGCTGCCAGTTGATGACCTGTGAGGCTTCAGTTTCTTGGCAATTTCTCACATGGAATAGCCTTCATTTCTCAGAACAATAATAGACTGACGAGTTTTAGAAGAAA
Source organism: Salvelinus sp. IW2-2015 (assembly GCF_002910315.2). NCBI lineage: Eukaryota > Metazoa > Chordata > Actinopteri > Salmoniformes > Salmonidae > Salvelinus > Salvelinus sp. IW2-2015. Next base: position 45,001 of record NW_019943453.1, on the reverse strand, counting down.
GTTCTTTGTTTCAAGCAATCTTGAGCCTGTAATCGAACCCACAAATGGTGATGCTCCAGATACTCAAATAGTCTAAAGACCAGTTTTATTGCTTCTTTAATCAGAACAGTTTTCAGCTGTGCTAACATAATTGCAAAAGGGTTTTCTAATGATCAATTAGCCTTTTAAAATTATAAACTTGGATTAGCTAACACAACGTGCCATTGGAACACAGGAGTGATGGTTGCTGATAATGGGCCTCTGTACGCCTACGTAGATATTCCATTAAAATGTATGTATTGACAAAAAATAAAATAATGTTTCCAGCTACAAAAGTCATGTACAACATTAACAATGTCTACACTGTATTTCTGATCAATTTGAGGTTATTTTAAAATAAAAAAATAAAAAAGTGCTTTTCCTTCATAAACAAGGACATTTCTAAGTGACCCCTAGTGTACATCATCAACAAGAGACATGTAAATGTAACCCTTCAACACTGCATAAGTCATTGAACGGAGACAGGGACGGTATATGTCCGACTTACAGAGAGGCTTTTGAAGGAGGTCAAACACTTCTGGATGTCTGGTTGATCAGGATGATGCACCTGATGAAGAAGAGGGGGACGTTTGATTCATCAGAAGATCACAGGTCTAACACAGTCAATATAGTCTACACCTACACAACAAAAAGCAACCATTCACAGGGAAATGATCTTTATCCACACTACAGAGACAAAAACAACGATCGATGGGACTAAAAACAAAAAAGATAACTAACGTAAAATATACTGTTCGTGAAATGTATGTAGTATGTATAAGTTGGAAGTAGAAGCCTAAGTGTTGTTGTTCACTAGTTTACTCCAATGAGGGGAGGGGTGGTAGGGTTAGTGGAAAATAATAAAGGAAAATATATATACAGTATCAGCCAAAAGTTTGGACACACCAACCTATTCCAGGGTTTCTTAATTTTTACTATTTTCAACAATTTAGAATAATAGTGAAGACCTGTAGTAATCCTGTAGTAACCAAAAAATAGTGTTAAATATATATTTCATATTTGAGATTCTTCAAAGTAGCCACCCTTTGCCTTGATGACAGCTTTGCACACTCTTGGCATTCTCTCAACCAGCTTCATGAGGGAATGAATTTAAATTAACAGGTGTGCCTTGTTAATTTGTGGAATTTCTTTCCTTCTTAAATGCGTTTGAGCCAATCAGTTGTGTGTGACAAAGTAGGGGTGGTATACAGAAGATAGCCCTATTTGGTAAAAGACCAAGTCCATATTATGGCAAGAACAGCTTAAATAAGCAAAGAGAAACAACAGTCCATCATTACTTGCAGACATGAAGGTCAGTCAATACGGAAAATGTCAAGAACTTTAAAAGTTTCTTCAAGTGCAGTCACAAAAACCATCAAGCGCTATGATGAAATTGTTCATTAGAGTTACCAGCCTCAGAAATTGCAGCCCAAATAAATGCTTCACAGAGTCCAAGTAACAGACACATCAAGATCAACTGTTCCGAGGACACTGCGTTAAATCAGGCCTTCATGGTCGAATTGCTGCATAGAAACCACTACTAAAGGACACCAATAAAAAGGAGACTTGCTTGGGACAAGAAACACAAGCAATGGACATTAGTCTGGTGTAAATCAGTGGAAAGTCTGGTGGAAAACAATTGAGATTGTTTGGGATGAGTTGGACCGCTGAGTGAAGGAAAAGCAGCCAACAAATGCTCAGCATGTGGGAACTTTCTCAAGTCTGTGGGAAAAGCATTCCAGGTGACTCTTTCGGAGCTGGTTGAGAGAATGCCAAGAGTGTGCAAAGCTGTCATCAAGGCAAAGGGTGGCTACTTTGAAGAATCTCAAATATAAAATATATTTTGATTTATTTAACACTTTTTTGGTTACTACATGACTCCATATGGGTTATTTAATAGTGTTGATGTCTTCGCTATTATTCTACAATGTAGAAAATTGTAAATAAAATATGAAAACCCTGGAATGAGTAAGTGTCCAAACCTTTGACTGTATATTTACAAAAAATATGTATGGGGGATTGGAAATGATGCGATCAATTCCATTGATGGAAGCTACAATCTGTCTGTAATATTAAAGCTGCTCTACCCCCTAAAATATAAATACAAAATAAACAGACTGTCTCCCTCTCACCTCCATGTGTCTCTCCAGTTCCTTCAGCAGTGTAGGGTATTTGTCCAGCCTCATGAAGGGTTTACTGAGACCAGTGGTGAGGGTCAGGATACCTGGACTACTGGCTCCCTTCCCCTCCATAAACTCCCCCAGCTCCTCACTGAAACACACAGCAACATACTAAACTCCCCCAGCTCCTCACTGAAACACACAGCAACATACTAAACTCCCCCAGCTCCTCACTGAAACACACAGCGACATGCTAAACTCCCCCAGCTCCTCACTGAAACACACAGCGACATACTAAACTCCCCAGCTCCTCACTGAGACACACACGCGCCAATACTAAATCCCCCAGTCTCCAACGAAACACACAGCAACATACACTAGGGTGCTCCCCCAGCTCCCTAACTGAAACACACCAGCAACCATACTAAACTCCCCCAGCTCCCTCACTGAAACACACGCGACATGCTAAACTCCCCCTCTCACTGAAACACACAGCGACATAGCTCTAATACTCCCCCAGCAATCCTCACTGATACACACACAGCGACATACTAAACTCCCCCAGCTCCTCACTGAAACACAACAGCGATCATTCTGAAACTCCCCCAAGCTCTCACTGAAACACACAGGACTTACTAAACTCCCCCAGCTCCTCACTGAAATACACAGCAGACATACTGAACTCCCCAGCTCCTCACTGAAACACACAGCGACATACTGAACTCCCCCAGCTCTCTCACTGAAACACACAAGCGACAATCTAAATCCCCAGCTCCTCACTGAAACACACAGCGACTCAAACTCCACTGAAACAACACAGCGACATCTAACTCCCCCAGTCCTCAACTGAAACACAAGCCACATAACCTCCGAACTCCCCAGCTCCTCATGAAACACACACAGCAACATACTGAACTCCCCCAGCTGTAGCTGAAACATCACACTCACTGAAACAAGCATCATACTAACTGCCTGCAGCTCATAACTGGAGGAAACAGCACAGCAAATACTAGAACTCCCAGTCTCCTCATGAAACACGTGCACACTAAATCCCCCGGCTCATCAATGAACACATACTGAACTCCCCAGCTTCTCACTGATACATCAGTTGGGCACACCTAAACTTCCCAGTCAACACTGGAATACCACAGCAAATTACTGAACTCGCTCAGCTCCTCACTGAAACACAGTGACACACTAAACTCCCCCAGCTCATCACTGCAACACACAAAATACTTTGCAGATATTTTAACTGAAAATAGTCCGCTATCATTTTGACAGTCAACCCAGTGTCATAAAAATCACACGATGGATTTGGTTACACACACGCATGCACACACACATTTACCTGACGTGCACACACACATTTACCTGACGTGCACACACACATTTACCTGACGTGCACACACACTTACCTGTGTTCTGTGAGGACGTTGACAGCCGAGGGGTGGTTGGAGCAGTAGGCCATGTAGAGAGCCTTCATCTGGGGCAGCAGGTTGAGGAAGAAGCCCCCTACTCTCTGCTGGCTCTCTGGAAGCCTACACACACACAATGTGCTCACCACCACAGCACTACCAGAGTCTACCAGTAGGTGTCAGTGTGACCTGTATAAACAGCATGTTGATGTACTCATATATATATATATGAGGAATAGTGCTCCCTCCCACACAGCGGGTTTTAAGGTGTGGCTTTAGATCCTATTGGCAGACAGGACGTGGTCTATTTCAGAGTTGGTTCATATTTTAAGCTTGCATGAAGATTATGGGCACTCGTTTGGTACATCCATGTATTGATGAGATACATTTGGTCAATGCTGGACTGATCATATGGTGTGTGGGTGGGTTCGGGGACTCACCTGGTACATTCCTCGTAGGACTGAACCAACATCAGCTGGAAGGTAGAGATGTCCTCCAGATTCCCCAGAATGTGACTGACGTCTGCACTGCTCAACCTGGAGACAGAGGGAGACGGTGTGGGGAAAGCTGGAGCGATATGGTTGACTAAAAGACGGGGGGGTACTGTAAGGTTCATAGTATGCTCAAATCAGACCCTCACACACACACACAGCCATGTGAACACAAACACACTCACTTGTCTGTGGGTTGCAGTGAGTGCAGGTATGAGGTCAGTAGGCTTTGGAGCTCCTTGGAATACTCGGTCTCGGTCTCTAGAATGTTCTGGAGCACCTAGATGGAGAGAGACAGAACAGGGGGGTTAGGAGAGGATGTTGATGGATAGACAGACAGACAGGCAGGCAGACAGAGACACTGAACTCAGAAACCCCCACTGAGGAGACCCACCCTCTCTCCTCCTAACCTCCCCCTCGTTGACAGAATGGGGCCAGGGAGACCGTCCACTCTGCTTCCTGAAGCCGGTCCTCTTCACGTCATTTTTTTATTTTATCTTGAAGTTTCATATGAGGAGCCCATTAGACAGAGAAACCAGAGGACAGAAATAAACTGCTATCCTTTTTTCACCAAATACTGACCTCTTCAGTCCATGTCATCACTGGCTAGATTCAGAGCAGACTTAAGGAAGGATGCAGAGATGGATGGAGGGTTTAAGTTGGCTTTAACCCATCTAACATCCACTAATGGCGGACAGCCAGGTAGCTTTTAACTACTGATGTTGTAGGGCTCATATTTCAACTCTCAAACTCATTTGGATCTTGTAACACAGGATAACTTAACATTGTGATGAGGTTACCTTCAAGTCTTCATAAAGACTAGTACTGAACTATTCACTTCTTTCCCCATATCATAATGTATTGATTTGTATCAGATTGCTCCATGTGGATCTTAACGTATTATTGTCCATTGGGACAATACAGATACTCTCCTCAGATATACTCTCCTCTCCTCAGATATACTCTCCTCAGATATACTCTCCTCAGATATACTCTCCTCTCCTGACAGCTTCTGTGTCTTGAATAGTTGATATCTCCCTCCCTCCACTTCTCCTCCCCAGGATGCTTTGCAATGTGCTCCTATCACCGTCACGGCAGCAGGACACACAGTCCCTGTGAACTATCACTGACCCAGACATCAACATACACACCATAGTGACAGTGTGCTACCACTAGATAGAAACAGAGCAGCCAGTCACAGGGCCTTGAGGCACAGCTGGCCCAGCAGACAGAAGAAACAACCTATATTACTGCACACGAACACACGGCAGGCAAAAGCCTACATTCTAAAACCCTCGTGGTATTTCAGATCTCACTGTAGTAGGTGGTGTAGGTTCTCACCAGGTTATAGTAGGTCTTGCTGACAGCTGGTGTGTCAAAGCCTTTCACAGGGTTTTTGAGGGTGCCAGACTTAGGAGACACTGGGTTGTCTGTGTGGTAGAGAGAGAGAGAGGAGAAGAAAGTGTAGAGTAGAAGTAAGACAGACAGAGTAGGACAGAAACATGAAGTCATTCATTTTATAATAGAGTTTAAAGCAATGTTATCCGGCAGGGAAAGATGCTGGCTTCATTTAGCTCACGACCAGACCAGAGGCTTTCTATGCACTACAGAGAAATGGGGACACATTCATGTTGCGGTGTTTTAGTAGCTAACCCTTGGGGCAGAGATAGCATACAGAATGGAGAGAACAACATGACACATAGCAAAGGAACAAAAACTGTAGCTCGCTCTCTGCAGCCAGAGGGCATGTTCATGTGTGACTGATTGGATACAGAAAGGGGGTGGGTTACCACTGTGAGCTTATAGAGAAATGCCAATTAGTTTGATACATAGTTCATCATGTGTAGGTAGGTAGTAGGCCAACAGAGGGCAGCACTGGGAGCTGTTTGGTGTGTTTGGGATAGTCCCACCCACAGGCTAAGCTATGGAATGTCCTGTCTTTGTTTAACCACGCATTTTCCTTCCTCTCCGTTATAATGCACAATAGCTACATTAATAGTGCACAACAGCTGTGCACAAAGACAGTTTATACATCTACTATACATTTCTGTATATGATCTGATAGAACACTTAGTGTTGCAGATAGAAATATAGTGTATAGAACAAACTCAGTTCTACTCTGCATTACATGTCTATCTGTAATGCTTTGCACATTGCAGTCCATTGAATAAGCTGGAGTAGAGCAATGTCTTGGTGAGCTTAGTATTGGSAACACGTTCCTTCACTCTGTAATTCCTCTTCTAAAAGATGCACTACGAATAAATTGCGCCGCTATTTCCTGGTTTCTCAAATTCGAATAGTTCTAATTTCAGTTTATGCAACAAAACAAGCATGTATAGTGTAGAGAATCAATATTGTATTTTTGGCTCTTTGAAGCTGGTGTACAAAAACGAAAGTAGAAGATGCAAAAACGAAACTTACGAACAAGAAGCATGGAAATAGTGCACATAGAACATATCTACCACTTAGACTTGAGTTCAGTGAGGATGACTGATCTATAAATAACATTTCTATGTGAATTTGGTTTGGACACCAAAAAGTTACATATTGCAGCTTTAAAAATCATTCTCTTCATGATCATTCTCTTTGGCCAGCAGCATAACACCCTGTATTGCTGTGAATAAAAATGTGTTCTCAGTCAACTTACCTGGTAAAATAAATAAATCATGTTATCACAGCTCTAGCAGCTGGGGGAAATGCTAACTGCATGAAATGGGTATTTGATGTATAGCCAGCAGAGGATATTCCCTAGAGAGCCACATTAAATACGGTGTGTAAATCACACCAGTTATCAACAGCCTGCTTTAGCTGCATGATTCAGAGGTACAGTCAGCTATAGGGGGGACCACTATCAGACATCATCACAGGAGATATTTCCTTGAGTGTTATACAGTTGTAATAGAGCTGCTATAGATGATTATAAAGTTGTTATAGAGATGCATAAGCCTAATGTTTATACTCGCCAATACAAACTATGATCCCTACTTAATATTCAATCRAAGCCGCCCAATCACRSACACCCACCGCTGRCTTTGACCTCCTTGACATAGTTGCTAGGGAACCAGCCCTTGTTGCCGTTGAACGAGCCCTCCCACCAGCCGCCGTCTTCCTGGCGRGACACACTGATCATGTCACCCTTGTTGAAGGACAGCTCGTCTTCATTGGTCTGCTGGAAGGTGAARTTGGCCCTCACCAGTACCCGCTGCCCACCGCTCTCCGACATGTCCTAGTGGGGAGGAAAGAGGGAGCGATGGAGGAAGGGAAAGAACAGAGGAACAGGCGAGAAGGAGAGAAATTAAGAGGGAGAGAAAAAAAAGAGATTGAGAAAGTAAGGATGGAGCAAATACAACCACAAGCTGCAGGTGAGAACCACCTCAAGGGCCAAATGGTTCCTTCTAGTTCTGTTGGTTTCTGTGGTTCTGTTGGGTTCTATGTGGTTGTGTGACTCACCAGGCTGCGGTACTGGTTGTGGAGGAGCTTGGAGGAGCGTCCGCGGGGAGACTGAGTGTTCAGAGAGTCAAACGACTTGATCCGTAACGAGGACGAGTGATGCGCACACACAGAGTCACTGCCCACTCCTATGTCTGTGGAGGAGAGAGAGATGGATGAGGACACACACATTAGCCTCGGCGGGGCCGTCAACAACCGGATGATCCGGTTCTCAGGGGAAATGGAAGAGAGCCTGTGACGCGACTTCCGCTTTCGGACGTTAACAAGGCGTCACTCCATCTTAACTCCTCCCCCACATTTACTGGATTGGTTGAAGAGCGCAGAAGAGAACCTCCCCCTGACAGAATGTGGGGGATCTAGTTTCAGGAGTTTATTTTACACCTGCTACTTTAGGTTCAACACACATTAATGTGAGTGAAGAACACAACTCAACATGCTGCAACATGCACCCAGCATTCTACACTGAAACACACACAGGCCTAATAACACACAACGCCCACTCTGATATCTAGACTAGAGGTTACATGTGGGACTTCACAGGTATGGATTTGCATAGAAAACAGGAAACCTTTCATGAATCACCCCAGACACACTTCTGTCTTTGTCCACTTACCCTCGGTGGCTTTGGCCAGTGCCACCAGAGAGTTGAGCACCTTGGTGAAGTTCAGTCCCTGGAGAAGGTCATTGACCTCAAATGGCTGAGAAGAGGAGGGAGAGGAGAGATATCCTTTAYCTTTTCAATYCTTGTTTAAAATAAAACATCTATATAACTGACTGAAGACAAACAAAACTGTTTCATAACATTGCAACGGCGTAAAGGTCATATTTCCTCTGGTTCTGGTGATGAAAACCTGACACAGGAACTTCCAGACATTCCCATAGTAGTGATTGTCGGTAAAGATATTTCTCACAGTAAGGAGGCCTAGAGAATATCACAGAGTTAAAACTACTACTGATTGACACAGGCAGCAGACCTCAGCCATAATCTACCCAAGCATTACTGAGACGGTGTACAGACGCTGGGATTTAGACAGCGCAGTGCATCGTACCACAGACAACCACAGGAAGGAAGCCCCAGGGCTATCCTATTCTCCCTCTCCTTGTTCTCAGTCCAGACAGGTCAGGATCGTGACTGTCATGTTGAGATCCACCCTCTGTCTAGCTGTGGATCAACCACTAATACACTCATGACACTTCATGCTGTATTATTCTCAAAATAATTGCTACCTGCGATGTTGGCCATTTAATATTTGAACTTTAGGACAGGAGTGCCAACATTAAGTCTGGCAGCACACATCTGACCCTATTCAGTGTATTCCTCCTTCAAGTCTTCAAGTTTTACATCTCATTTGGCCTGGGTGTCTCTAAACTATATGTTGTTAGAGTTCATTAAATGACTATTAGATAGACACAGCCAACATGACACGCTATGAGTGCCCTGGCCTGGCAGGATATGGTGTGACTGTATTTATCAGATTACTACCTAATTCTGTAGTACAAATACAGGATTTCATCAGGCTTCCTAAAGGTGACTAAGTGTACCAGGTGACTGGGCCACAGCGGGAGATGTACTAACGCAGGCCAACACCCCAGTTTACTTACTGCTATTCTATTGTATTCAGCAAGATTTAGCATGGCAGTAAGTGTAGTAGCTCTACTTCCTTGTCAGAGTATTAGGTCATTTTCATAGCTGAGTGGTAATTCAGTAGTGGCATTGGTTTCCTCAGCCCTACATGCTGCTTCTGCTCTGAGGGCAATATTCAGCCAGTTTGGTCCAGCACACTTATTGCTAAGCACCCACACAGTCCCACCCTCTACCCACCCCTGCCCCCTTAGTCTGGACACACACACCCACACCCACCCTCACTCCTACCCTTTAACCACCCAGGGCCAGTCTGGGGGATTAGCAGCAGTCTGAGCCGTCTCTAATCTCTGCCTCATCACGTTCACTAACACACACACACACCCCCCTAACCCCTTCCTAATCGCCCCTTACTCCCTAATCCTATACACACACACTTCTGAATGACCTCTTCTTGATCTGACACAAAACTACATGGATGTATTAAGCAATATAGTGGATGGACCCAACGTGGTATCTAGAGTGAAGAGATCTATTACGAATGAATGTCTATAAGGTAGAGGTTGTTTTGGGACAATAATCTACCATGGCCATCATGACAGCTTATTGCTCCTTCACACTACAGTGTATGTCCATGTCTGGTATTTTTGGAATTTAGCCTTGCGACCTAATCGACCTCGTTGGAAAATCCATTGGTTGGGTTGACATTCTCAACCAGCACCACCTCTTGCATAAACTGTATTGATTCAGTTAGGCATGACTGACGACAGGACAGGACCAGACAGAGACAGAGACAGACAGGACCTGACAGACAGACCTGAGTTGGGTGCTAAAGGCCATACTAGTTACTATTGCTGCAGCCCAGCCTCAACACTGCAGTGAGCAGCCATGATATATAACTGTCCAGCAGCTCTCACTCATGGTAGTTATGAGTCACAGGCCAATATCCACACTAGCATAGCACTTGGATGCATGCCAATACACTGCTTCATTCTCAGTGGTATCATGTGAACACTGGAACAGAGTGGTCACAGTCTTTCCATAAGGCCTGGTCTTGAAGCAGTCAGTAACAGGGTCGAGTTGAGACAAGGCATTCACAAGAACTAGGCCACGGTATAGCAAGTAGTTTACTACAAGGTGTACAAATGTATATTTTCGGGAGTAGTGGACTGTCTAAGTTCCCAGATGGATTTTAAAATCAGGAGGCTGTTCAGATCACACCTTTGTTTACCTGCCATGTCTCACAATCTCTCAGAAGTTTGAGGCAAATCTTGTTTCCATGACAAATAGAAAATTGTGTGATAGCTGCACAGTATTCCAAGAGATGCCATTTGTGCTTTAAAAACAGAATTCCAACAACTCAGGTTTCACACAGTAGAAATATAATAATTATTCATTTGAAAGTGTTTTGTAATGTTGAAATAGGGTTKATGGTATTGACTGACTGAAATATGGCTCTCAGCCTTGGCTACTCATGACAGTAGATGTGCTCACAGTTAAATTCCCTTGTTCTGCATATTGACAGAATAACAATTTGTTGTTGAATTAAAAAGGACAATATCACTAATTTACAACTTGATGTTAGATGGTTCCTCACCATGAAAATAGTCTATAGGCCAGGAGAAACTATAATCCATGGTGCAGTTCTTTACACAGCCATTACAAACTTCAGCTAAATTGTGAGCATGTTTTTATTAGATTGTTATGGCCAAATCGCCTTTAAGTAACATCAAACCAAATATGGAGTTGGTTTGCCCCCATCGCTTTTTAGCTAACGGTGGCTAATGTCAGTTGAAGTTTGTAATGGCTGTGTAAAGAACTGAAACATGGACTGCAGTTTCTCCCTGCCCATAGATTATTTTCAGGATGAGGAACCATCTAACATAAAGTTGTAAAATCGTGAACTTCTCAGTTAAACGGCCAAATCATGGTGACCAAATCATTCTACCCTAACGTTACACATTGAGTAGGATAGTATTCGTTTGGAATATTGTTACACTATGTTAGAATTACAAATGAAAACCCAGACTAGTATCCAAAGGGCGACGGGCTGCAACTGTAGTATTTCTGCTTGTAGGCTAGTAAAACAACTGGGCTGTGCTAACGCCCCATGGGGCAGCCTCACGTGTTGATCAAATTAAATGTTGATATAGTGTTTTCAGTCATGTTTAGAGCGCGTTGTATTGTTGATATTTGCCACAAAGTTACAGAGCAGGAAATGACGTGTATGTATATTCCACGGTGAAAACCAGAACCCTCAGAGCAGCAGGCAGGTTAAATTACTCACCTCCACTCGGAAGGACCCGCAGCCTTTCAGAAACTCCTTTATATTGCTCTGGAACTCACTATCATTCCTTGGTTCTTGGAAGATCTGTGTGGAAGGAAGTTAAACGTTTTTTGAAGTAAACCCCCGAGCCGTACGTGCAGGCATACGGCCGTCCGTAGGTAACCTGTTTCGTTCTCGGTTATGCAAAAGACGGTACAGATCCACGATTTCAGTGTGAAACTAAAATCTCCAATCTGTGTTTCTTAAAGACCTCTCAATCTCCAATCGGGAAATTGGATTAGTAGGAGAGGAAATGACGTGGTATGTATATTCTACGGTGAAAACCAGAACCCTGCGGCTACACCTTTTGGTGCCTACCTGTGCAAACAGAACCCTCCGCGACTATATCAGTAGTGGCAATCACATGCTTCATAACCTTTAATAACCTAACAATTTCTCTCCTTATTAGGCCTATCGTCAATTGGCTATTATTTAGAAGTCCCCGACCCTGTTGTTGTTGTAGTTATGCTGTTAACTTTTCCCAATTGTGCATAAATTGCAAGTGCACAAGGGCAGGTACATTATTGCTCTGTGGGTGTGTGACAGAAATGACGTTTTTTCCCCCCTCAGTTAAAATGTCAAGGCAACAAATAAACACGATTTCTTCTTCTCGTAACAAAATAGCTATCAAAACGTGTAATGTTTGTAATTAATTAGTCTTTATACAGTGGTGTAAAGTACTTAAGTAATTTTTGGGGGTATCTGCACTTTACTATTTATATTTTGGACAACTTTTACTTTTACCCCTCTATATTCCTAAAGAAAAAAATGTACTTTTTTCTCCATTCATTTTCCCTGACATGACACCCATTTTCCCTGACATTTCCTTGACATGACACCCAAAAGTACTCGTTACATTTTGAATGCTTAGCAGGACAGGAAACTGGTCCAATTCACTAATTTATCAAGAGAAAATCCCATGTCATCCCTACTGCATCTGATCTGGCGGACTCACTAAACACAAATGCTTCGTTTGTAAATTATGTCTGAGTGTTGGATCGTGCCCCTGGCTCTCTGTAAAAAAAAATAAAAAAATCGTGCTGTCTTGTTTGCTTAATATAAGGAATTTGAAATAATTTATACTTTTACTTTTGATACTTATGTATATTTTAGCAATTATATTTACTTTTGATAATTAAGTATATTTAAAACCAAATAATTTTACTCAAGTTGTATTTTACTGGGTGACTTTCACTTTTAATTGAGTAATTTTCTATTAATGTGACTTTACTTTAACTCAAGTATGAAAATTGGGTACATTTCCCACCACTGTCTTGAAATAATGTATTGTCTCTATCCCCCTGACTGTTGTTTGTAATGTTTGTATACTCCGTTATATACTCGGTTTTCTATATTGTATATTTTGAAATGCTTCACAACAACAAAAATGCATAAAAGTAAAGCCCATAGGGTCTCCCGAGACTAATGCACTGCATCTCCCTACTGATGGGACTCCCAATTATTCAGTGAAACACTCTCATTTAAGGGTTATGGAAACACCATTGTATTAGGGACAGTTTTTTATATTTTTATTTAACTAGTCAAGTCAGTTAAGAACAAATTCTTATGTACAATGACGGCCTACCCCGACCAAACCCTAACCCGGACGACGCTGGGCCAATTGTGCGCCGCCCTATGGGACTCCCAATCACAGCCGGATGTGATACAGCCTGGGTCTATTGTGATGCCTCTAGCGCTGAGATGCAGTGCATTAGTCTCGGGAGACCCTATGGGCTTTACTTTTATGCATTTTTGTTGTTGTAAAGCATTTCAAAATATACAATATAGAAAACCGAGTATATAACGGAGTATACAAACATTACAAACAACAGTCAGGGGGATAGAGAGTAGGCTAATGCGTTTCCCAATGTTACAATGTAAGCCTATATAAGTGGTCTACTCTGATGGATAAATAATGTTAAAACAACACTGTTCCTTTAAAAGAGAGGGAGGGGGCTTCCTCTGAGTGAAATTGAAATTGCAGTCAATGGCGGACCACTCATGTGAATCTATTTGTAGTGTACCCCATTATAGCAGTTGATCCGAACCAAAAACACCCGTTTATTATAGCAAAATTTTTGGGTGGAATAAAAATAAACGCAGTGGCCAAATGTGCATACTTATTCCCGAAAATCAAACATGTTTTCTTTTTAAAAAAGCGTCTGTTTTCAATCTAGAAAAAAAACATGGGACTTTAATGCCATGTGTAGCCAATGTGAATATAATTGCGTTATTACTCACTTAAGAATAGGTTATATTAGGAATAGGCATCTCATTGTCAATGCAAACTAGTGCTGAAGTGAGACACACGGACATCTGTCCGGAAATTCCACTCTACTCCGTACAATAACCCCTCTGTTGTTGTAGATCTCAAACCGATCCTAGTTTAGATCAMTAACAAAGACATACTAATACCAATGTTTAATACTTCAAGTTCCACATAATAGTTGTCTAAGGCAGAGGTGGGACATCCAGGCAATAAGATATGACCTTACTTTCTCAACAGAACCAGGGCGCAATCGCTCCACCAGCTTGCACAGGACAACCCCATCTTTGAGAGAAGACTGCAGGAATCCTTCAGGGTCAGAAATTGTCTTTTTCGGTGACTCCAAGACCCCCAACGTTATCAGCCACGTTACCGTCTGTTCCGCCGAATTCATGGCTATTATTACAATAACATCCACTCTATCCTATCKTGGGATGTTTTGCTAGAAGAGAACGATGTAATTGGAGAATAATAGCCTATTCAGAATAAAAACATATCCTAACGGATAAAGATAACATGACTGCGTTTTGGAGAGGTTGACGGACAGCTGCTTTTGTTCTTTAAATTGTAGCTCGTCTATTGGCTTCGTTTCCCAGTCTTTTACGCCTGGTAAACTGTCAACTCCCCCCCTCTTTCTCGTGATTCCCCCAACCTGTGTCGCCTGCTGCTGCCGCGAAATGCTCCAACAGAGAATGACATCACGAAGATGTAAAACTGTAACTGCTTTTAGAGACTGTCCCCCTGTTGGCGGTTTAATATTTTACTCTTAATTATTTGCATAAGTTTGCATGAGTTAGCTGGGCCTACATCAACTATTAAAGGTTGCTGTAATAATAGCTCCTTATAATACAATCCATGATATTAGATTTCAGAGTGGGCTACTGCATTTTAACGCTCAAATGATTGTATTTACTTATTCAATCGGTATTAAACTGTGTGTTGATGTGTATAAATATAAAGCTTTGCATAATACACCGTTTATTACGGACTACAATATTTAATTTATAGGACTCCCGAATCCCACGTTAGAATGAACTGTAGCGCCCCCTGCCTGCAGAATATAAAACCACCATTAACTTGAGGGTGATTCAATTATTCTTTCTATTCAAATAGCAATTATTGCCATTTGTACAACACAACCTACATTTGCTGTGCACTATAACTGTATAGATTCGCATTAACAAATAAACACAACTTAACAGGGTAACAAATACAGCCATCCACCCATTCTGCAGAAATTCATGACATTTCATGATTTAACAGTTATTGAAAAAAGAAAATCAGGGAACAGGGGAACTCGACCTCACTAATAACAGCATATGAAACCAGGGGAATCGACCTCACTAATAACAGCAGAATGAAAACCAGGGGAACTCGACCTCACTAATAACAGCATATGAAACCAGGGGAACTCGACCTCACTAATAACAGCATTGAAACCAGGGAACTCGACCTCACTAATAACAGCATTGAAACCAGGGGAACTCGACCACTACAATAACAGCATATGAACCAGGGGACTCGACCTCACTAATAACAGCATATGAAACCAGGGAAACTCGACCTCACTAATAACAGCATATGAAACCAGGGGAACTCGACTCACTAATAACAGCATATGAAACAGGGGAACTCGACCTCACTAATAACAGCATATGAAACCAGGGAACTCGACCTCACTAATAACACCATTGAAACCAGGGGAAATCGACCTCAGGAAACCAGGGGAACTCGACCTCACTAATAACAAGCATATGAAACCAGGGGAAGTAGCACTTCATATTTATTTTTCAAATAATTGAATTCAATGCATATTCCATTCATACCATTATCCAAAATATACAACAAGGCAGAGGGGGCAGAGTTTGCAACTTCTATAAATATGTCTTTATTGATGTAGATTTTTTATTATCTTTTACATTTTGAACTCAAGTAGAGAGGAGAGGGACCGCCTATTTTGTCACCTAGTTCATTCTTGGTATAAAAAACGTCCGTAGGCACCAGTCGAACTGCACTGACAGGGGGGGCTGGTGATGAGTGGTGGTGATGTCAGAGAGGGAGGGGCTTTTTAAAAGGACCATAAAATAACTGCATTCAAGAAAAGAGAAAACACTGACAAGGTTGTATTATTCAGACGTCTAAAACGTCTGGTAAGAATGCCTCCCCTCTCCCCTCTTCTAATTGGCTCAGGCCTTTGGCGCACAGCTCCCCTTGATCTGTGATAGATATAAAGAGTTCAGCAAACTAGCCTCCATGTTGGCAACCAACGTGTCATAACAACAAGGTTCTCATTTGCATTCTCAGTGGAATGTCATTCTCCTTGCGACTTCCGGTGCCAACATGGCACCCACGGAAACTTGTCAAACCCAGTTTGCTGAATTCAGTAGATCTGTGGTTCCGGTGACGCCTGACCCAGCTTTCTTCACTCCCACTCGCCCCAGCCTGAACACCAGAGTGATTATAGGGGGCAGGACTCCAGCAGCAGACGGATGTGGAGAGAGAGAGAGCGGCAAAATGAAAAACAAAACTCAAGATGATTCCAAACAACAGGCACGTTGGAATAGTGTGTGTGTCGATGCTGTCTAAACTGTCACTGTTAACAACAGCGGGAAATAGTTTGGTTTCTCACAGAAAAACACTGTTTCCCCTCTAAAAATACACTCCCCCACCCACCAGAGGGGAGGCGATGGGGGAGAGGGGGAAAGTGGGACACTGCACTGCTCCCACCATTTATGGATGTATGCATACGTGGGTGTGATGAACAAGTGTGTGTGTGTGTGTCTTTGATCAGGTGTCACATAATCAGTGATGTGTGTGTTCGTGTGTAAGTGTTCTGCGGCCGTCTGAAGACATGAAGGTGTGTGCCCGTTCTTCTGTTCAGATGATTTCAAAAGTCTTCTTGAGCTCCATGATGAGCTGCCAGTCAGATTTGCCCATCTCGTCTCTGAACCAGTTCTTCAGGGCATCGATGGACGCTCTGGTGATCTGGAGAACAAACYAAAGACCACATTCAGAACTCCTAAGTCTCCCTATTCTCATTATGGTCCACTACTTCTAGTACAGAGCCCAATGTTGTTAGAGTTTGGGTACCTGCTGTCAGTACAATGTAACAGTGAGTACTTACAACATCTGATACACTGTATTGACCTGAAAACCCACCACACGGTAATTTGAACATTGCAAAGAAAAGTGTTGCCTTTCTCCTCTCTGTGACTGTACCTTGCTGACGAGGATGTCGGTGGCCTCAAAGTGTCGGCCGAACATCTTGGGTGCCTCTCCGGGGATCGGTTCGATCTTTATACAGATCTCCTGGCCCTTCTTGGCACTGTCCACCATCTTGTGGTTGATCTCAATGCTGGTCACGATGCCAATGTCCACAAACTGACAGGGAGGAAATCAGTGAGATAATATTATTACACCTGTTTCTACATCCTACCAAGATAGAAACAGGTCCCACAAACACACACTGCACTCTACATACACACACACACTCACACACTCACCCCCTTGCTGGGCACACAGATTGGGGTTCCCTGTCTGAGGACCCCAGCCTCCACGTTGACTCCCATGACTATGGGGTCTCTAGAGTTGAAGATGAACTGAGGCAGGATCTTCAGCTTAGTGGGGAACACAGCAATGTGTCTGTGGAGAATGACAGAGAAAACGACTGTTACTACCACCACAAACCTACCTGTCCTGTCTGGAAAGCCTAGCCCAGGCATACCCCACGCCTACTGTCCTGTCTGGAAACCTAGCCCAGGCATAACCCACACCTACTGTCCTGTCTGGAAGCCTAGCCCAGGCATACCCCACGCCTACTGTCCTGTCTGAAACCTAGCCCAGGCATAACCAACACCTACTGTTCTGTCTGGAAACCTAGCCCAGGCATACCACGCTACTGTCCTGTCTGGAAACCTAGCCCAGGCATACCCCACACCTACTGTCCTGTCTGGAACCTAGCCCAGGCATAACCCACACCTACTGTCCTGTCTGGAAACCTAGCCCAGGCATAACCCACACCTACTGTCCTGTCTGAAACCTAGCCAGCATACCCCACGCCTACTGTCCTGTCTGGAAACCTAGCCCAGGCATACCCACGCCTACTGTCCTGTCTGGAAACCTAGCCCAGGCATACCCACACCTACTGTCCGTCTGGAAACCTAGCCTAGGCATAACCTACACCTACTGTTCGTCTGGAAACCTAGCCCAGGCATACCCTACGCATACTGCTCAACGTGTCGCTGTACTTGCGAAACCTAGCCCAGCATACCCCACGCTCTACTGTCCTGTCTGAAACCTACCCAGAGCATCCTCCTACGCCTACTGGTACAACTGTGCGCGCAAACCTAGCCCAGGCCATACCCACGCCTACTGTCCTGTCTGAAAACCTAGCCCAGGCATAACCCACACCTACTGTTCTGTCCTGGCAAACCTAGAGCCCAGGCATACCCTACGCCTACTGTCCGTCTGGAAACACTAGCCCCAGGCAAGACCCCACACCTTGACGTGTCTGTCTGGAAACGCTAGCCCAGGCATACTCCACGCCTACTGTTCTGTCTGGAACCTAGCCCAGCATACCCCACGAGCCCCTCTTACTGGCCATGTCGTGGGAAACCCCTGAAAGCGCGCAGGCTCAGTTAAACCCCACCACACCTAACTGGATCTGGAAACCTGAAAGCCCACCGGAGGCTATAAAACCCCACGGCCTACCCTGTCCCGTGTCTGGAAACCTAGCCTAGGCATACCCCACACCTACTGTCCTGTCTGGAAACCTAGCCCAGGCATACCCCACGCCTACTGTTCTGTCTGGAAACCTAGCCCAGGCATGCCTACTGTCCTGTCTGGAAACCTAGCCCAGGCATACCCCACACCTACTGTCCTGTCTGTAAACCTAGCCCAAGCATACCCCACGCCTACTGTCCTGTCTGGAAACCTAGCCCAGGCAAACCTCACGCCTACTGTCCTGTATGGAAACCTAGCCCAGGCATACTCCACGCCTACTGTCCTGTCTGGAAACCTAGCCTAGGCAGGACAGGTGTAGCCTTCCAATGGTCTGAGTGTGGATCACTTGTGCTATGGCCTATGACAGCAAAACAAAGTTATGGTTGGTATCATGCAGTGTGTGTGTGTGTGTGTGTGTTCACAAACTTGAACTCGTCCTGCTTGGCCTTCTTGTAGTCCTCTCTGTACTTGGTGAAGGCATCAAACAGGTGGTAGATGATCTCAGCGCTGAACACCCTGACCCCCAGACTATCAGCCATCTCCTGAGAGTCCCTCTCCACCTTCACATCAAACGCCAGGATCGTTGCATACCTACAACAGAACAGCATTGATTTTCTATTGTCCAGTTRACACAGACAGGGTTAATTACGCTGAGACAGTAWCCAATCAAACAAATGTATGACAGGGTATAGAAAGGAGAGAAGACAGAAGAGGTCACACACTGTGGGTCATGCTCCAGCATAGTGGAAGCTTTCATCACGTCCTTCTTGTGGACTGGACCGATGTTGATGCCAGCGTACTGTTGGAGGAGACGGAAAAACATGAACATTACAGCACGTTATCTCAAAACTAGTTATCTCAAAACTATATTGTAGTTTGATACGGTGTGTGTGTGTGTGTGTGTGTATATATGTGAGTGATACTCACAGGCACTTTGGACACTCGTAGAAACTCGAGCAAGGCTTCCAGGGATCCGAGAGTGGAGGCCTGGACGTACACACCCTTCTCCTCCATCTTGATGGAGTTCAGAGTCTGTTTCAGCTCCCGCACCAGCTCATCCTGCAGGGGGATCACAACGCAGAGGATCTCAATACACCGTGTGTGTGTGTACTAGTAACTAACTCAGAGATGGGAAAAAAAGACGAGAGGAAGCAGGGAGCCATTCATAACTATTGACATGTAGCCGTAGGTGGCAGAGGGATCCAGTCTAACACTATTGAGACACAGCCCTGTTATCATACACAGCAGGGTTTCTTCAACTATGGGTCGAGTTCCAAGTCGGTCGCGAATTATGAGAATACATCTATAATCCCAAACTATTTCTTCTTAATTCGGGTCGTTGGAGGACGATTTGGGTCACAGGGTCAATTTCTCATTTGGGTCTCGAGCTGAACATTTTTAAGAACCTCTGATACACAGTACATTATAAACTGGGTGGTTCGAGCCCTGAATGCTGATTGGCCGAAAGATGTGGTATATCAGACCATATACCCAGGGTATGACAAAACATTTATTTTTACTGTTCTAATTACGTTGGTAACCAGTTTATAATAGCAATAAGGCACCTCAGGGGTTTCTGGTATATTGCCAATATASCACGGCTAAGGGCTGTATCCAGGCACTCCAGACTGCGTTGCGTCTTGCTTAAGAACAGCCCTTAGCCGTGGTACATTGGCCATATACCACACCCCCCCGGGCCTTACTGCTTAAATGTGCCAGTCTCACCCTGAGCACGGCCACCTCGTCCTCCTTGTGGGCCACCAGCAGGGGGAGCCCTGCCAGGGTCTTCTCCAGGTCTTTCCCCAGGATCTTCACTCCCTGGGCCGTACACACCTCCTTATGCTTCTCATACTGGTTCTAAAGAGGACAGGGGGTCAGATCATTCATTAATACTACCTACTGGTTCTAAAGAGGACAGGGGGTCAGATCATTCATTAATACTACCTTACTGTTCTAAAGAGGACAGGGGGTCAGATCATTCATTAAATACTACTACTGGTTCTAAAGAGGACAGGGGGTCAGATCATTCATTAATACTACCTACTGGTTCTAAAGAGGACAGGGGTCAGATCATTCTTATACTACCACACACAGATCATTCATCTATGGGACAATATATTTTTTGAAATAATTTTTAAAGGTTTTATTGTCACATACACCAGATAGGTGCAGTAAAATGTGTTGTTTTACAGGGTCAGCCATAGTAGTACGGCTGCCCCTTGCTCAAAGGCAAGACAGATTTACACGTTGTCGGCTCGGGTATTCGAACCAGCGGACTTTCGGTTACTGGCGCCAATGCTCTAACCGCTAGGCTACCTGCTGTAATTCTATATCACTACGTCAAAGTATCGCTTAGTCTGCATTGACGTAGTGATTATTTAGTGAAAATGAGACATGAAATGGAAGTTAGGATTAACCCTAGCCAAGTCATGGACAGCATGACATTCCGTTGAAACCAGGTCACAACTGTTTGCTGCTCCTACAAGTGCTCTTTAATAAAGAAGGCCCAACATAAACATTTCTCCAGACCTTGACCCTGAGCTCCTTCATGGGTGGAGCAGCAGCAGCCCCCTGATCTGGGTGACGATGGGTCCCTCCACCCCCGGGACGATGATGGTCATCCCTCCCGGAGAACCCCGTTGATCAGGATCACGTCTATAGTGGTGCCCATACCAGGCAGGGCTTTCACCGAGGATGGACAGGACACATGTTGAGTTTAATACAACATTAAGTGTTAGAGTACGCAACGGTAATGACACTGACGCAACGGTTAATGACACTGACGTAACGGTAGTGACACTGAGCAACGGTAATGACACTGATGTAACGTAGTGTGACTGGTGTAACGGAAACGACCCTAAAATAACAGCAATCTTACAAACACGGCCCATAACTGTGACCGTAATGTAGTAATTGTCCCTCACCTCCATGACCTGCGCCCTGAGCTCGTCGCAGTGTGCAGGCGTCGTGCCAGCATGGTCTGGGTGAGCTCCACAGCAGAGCTATCAGGTTGCCCATGCCCGTCCCCGGAGTGGGCCGACGTGGGGCACCAGAGACACAAAGGTCCTAGGGTCCTTGTTCTCATGGAAGAGGGCTGCGTTCAGACCCTGTACGAATACACAAGACAGACATTAATCAAATCCAAGTTCATTGGTCGCATACGCAGAATTTAGATGTTAAGATGCAGTGAAATGCTTATGTTTCTAGCTCTACAAGTGAAGTACTGTCTAACACAATAACAACATACGAATGAAATGAAGAAATATCAGAACGAGCAATGTCAGAGACCAGAATATAAATATATGTATACACATATAAAGTGTGTATACATATATGGACAGTATATCAATAGAAAGGTTTGTACATGAGTATTATTACACACACCTTTTCTATTGATGAATCTCAACTAGAATACAGTATATACATATGAAGTGGGTAAAACAGTAGGTAAACTCATTAAAGTGACTAGTGTTCATGTTTATGTACATTGGGCAGCAGTCTATAGTGCAGGGTCACTCAGGGTTCACACAATAGTGAACTCGAATAGTGAAAAGCTGCTGTCAACTCCAAAACTCTTCCCCCTCCTTTGTTCATATAGTTAGTGACCTGCTGGGCGAATCCACGATGACAGCTTTGGCGCCTCTCGTCAAACTCCCTTGTGTTCTTCTTCTGCTTCTTCAGTGTGCACCACGTCTGTGTTCCGGACTCTTCTTCCAGTCGTACAGACGGTCAATCTGGAGAAGACATAGAATGGAACGAATAGAAGGGACAAAAATACCACATCATGTCACATGGATGGGGAACCAATTAACTACTAGTGCAAAAAAAAAGACTTCCGCAAGCTATTGTAATGCTGGTAGCTTTATTCCCAGTGTGAATTTGGCATTGGGAGTCTTTAATACATGCAGTCCTCTACTAGATTCTTATCTATCCATCTATCATCCCAGAGGTAAGCTAGTATGAGCATTGTCTGACACAGACTCTTGTTTAAGTGCTACAATGAAGGGCACTTTCTTCTCCTTGAGCATGGTTGATGACGTCCAGGGTCTAGGCTCCAGCCGTGCATGATGTCCACCACCAGGATGGCTATGTCAGCACAGAAGCTGCCCCGGTTCCTCAGGTTACTGGCACACAAGAGAGATGGAGCGAGATGCAGTCAGACCAACACATTTAGGGCAGTGGACACACATTTTCCTGAATGAGGGGTTTACCTGAAAGACTCGTGGCCTGGGGTGTCGATGATCAGCATCCTGGGATTTTAATGCCTCGTTGTTGAAGAAGAGGAAACAAAAATGATAAAGAGCCATTAACACCAACTATCTAATCAAATCCAATGCCCTACATACACTGAGTGTACAAAACATTCGGAACACCTGCTCTTTCCATGACAGACTGACCAGGTGAATCCAGGTGAAAGCTATGATCCCTTATATATGTCACATGATCAACCATTCATCAGTGTAGATGAAGGGGAGGAGACAGTTTAAAGAAGGATTTAAGCATTGAACAATTGAGACATGGATTGTGTATGTGTGCCATTCAGAGGGTGAATGGGAAAGACAAAAGATTTAAGTGCCTTTGAGACGGGGCATGGTAGTAGGTGTCAGGCGTACTGGTTGAGTGTGTCAAGAACTGCAACGCTGCTGTGTTTTTCACGTTCAACAGTTTCCCGTGTGTACAAGAATGGTCCACCACCCAAAGCCATATAGCCAACTTGACAACTGTGAAGCATAGGAGTCAACATGGGGCCAGCATCCCTGTGGAACATCTTTTGACACCTCTGTAGAGTCCATGCCACGACGAATTGAGACTGTTTCTGAGGGCAAAAGGGGGTACAACTTAATTTAGGAAGGTGTTCCTAATGTTTTGTACACTCATTGTATACCTGTAAACTCATTGGGACTCCCTCTTACGATGGTACTGTATAGGTCACTGCTTCAAGTGTAATTCGATCTGGGTCTGAGCTTCGAAGTGAGAGGCGCTTCAGCGAGATAGCTCACAGTTCTTTCACAATCTTGGGCTGCTCACGATGCCTCCAGCGTCAGTACGTAGTGCTCCATCTGTTGGTGACCCTCCTGCCTCCCGTCTGTACCGTGTGTATGCCCAGCTTGTCAGGATCTTGGTCTTGCCGTGTCGACGTGGTCCAGTATCACAGCGACGGGGGAGCGGAGCTTGTCCGGTTTAGTTCTTTATGTTCCTGCTCGCCGTATTCTACACAGGAGGAGCACAGAGATAGAGAACAACATTAGACTTCTTTACCGTTTAACAATGTTGAGGGATGTTGTGTGTGTGTTGTGTGTGTCGTGTGTGTGTGTCGTTGTGTGTGTGTGTGGGTGTGTGTTGTGTAGTATATGTGTGGAGACTACCTCAATAACGCTTTGTGCCTTTGTTTTAGATCCGCCTCCTCTTTAGTGCGATCGTCATCGGAGTGCGCTGTCACTACTGGATATGGAGCCTCCTTCCCTCCCTTCCTCTTAGTGGCTTGGGGCCTGCTTGCGGTGGGAGCTGACTCTCCTCTCCTCCTCCTCTCACTCTCCTCCTCTTTCGTCATCCTCTTCGTCTATCTCTCTTCCTCATCGTCCCTCCTCTTCCTCCGGCTGTGACGAGGTTTCTGCTGATTGGTCCGTCTCTGGCTTCACCTTCAATGTTGACCGGTCTTCAGCTCTGTGAGGAGGGTGAGAAGGAGCGTTATGTGGGTAAGCGCGGAAGAAATTCCACCAAGCCTTTGGTGAGAGTTGCCATTTGCTAAAACCTAAAGTCCTGTGCTCCTGTCTTACCTTTGTCCTGATCGATGGTCTCAGCGATAGCCTCCCAGTCATCAACTGCAGACAGTCAGTTTCTGCTCACCTCTGGGGGAGGAGCAAGAGACATGACATAAAATGTGACTATGGCAATGAAGAATTGTCTGGCGTGTACACCCAGATCTGGACAACAAGCGGAGGACATTAAGGCAGGCTCCGTCTCCAAAGATCTATGTCCATTTTACTGCGTGCTACTTCACATTTCCACCGCCATCGGTGAGATGATTGGCTCTGCCTCCCGGCGTGCTGGGTGACATGACCTCTTGGAGATCTCTGACCGGGGAAGAGGAGGAATGAGGATGAGGCACCACAACAAAAATAGATAGATGATTTGCAGTTGGACATGTTGATGGGATTGGAGAGGGTTGTTACCTCAGGGGTCGGTGTTGTGGGGCTTCTTTTTCCTCTTGCGTCTCCGTACACTGGCTTCTTCTTTGCACCGAGTGTCTTTGGATGGGCTTCAATACCACTGGCCTGCTGGTCTTCAGGAGTTCAAGTGTGGCCTCAGCCCTGGCCCGGGCCTCTTTCTGGGCTTTGGTCAGCAGTTTGCCCTCCTTCTCAGCCTCTCCTTCCTCTTTTCTCCTTCTGTTCTTCTTCTCCTTGCGTCCTGTCCAGACGCCCTGTAGGTTACATTGAAGGGATCAGTTGGTAAGAGGTCAGTGTGTGTGTGTGTGTGTGTTGTATCTACACATCAGTGGTAATATGTTGTGTGTGTCTTAACCTGCTCACGTCTCTGAGCCCTCTGCTCTTCCAGGCGACCAGGTTTCTCTCTTCCTTCCTTTCTTTGGCGCGCTCCTCTTCCTCCTTCATGTGAGCCAGAGCCTCCGCCATGCCTTCACGTGCCTTGCTGGGTCCGCTTCTTCCTTCTCCTTTTCTCCTTCTCCTTGTCCCCCTTCTTCTTCTTGCTTCTCTTGCTTTCTTGTCCCTTCTTAGTTCTCCCAGCCCTTGCATCTTGCTGATATGTAGCATCAAAACGTTTTCCTCCAGCATCCCGATAGGAATCGGCGCAGGACGTCACCAAGTTCCTTCTCGAGCTGATGCCTATCATATTTAATC
>NW_019943453.1:17110-19447 GCF_002910315.2 Salvelinus sp. IW2-2015 | reverse complement strand
GTGTCGATGATCAGCATTCCTGGGATTTTAATGGCCTCGTTGTTGAACTGCAAAGGAAACAATGAAATGATTAAAGATCCATTAAACACCAGCTATCTATTCAAATCCAATGCCCTACATACACTGAGTGTACAAAATATTAGGAACACCTGCTCTTTCCATGACAGATTGACCAGGTGAACCCAGGTGAAAGCTATGATCCCTTATTGATGTCACATGTTAAATCCAATTCAATCAGTGTAGATGAAGGGGAGGAGACAGTTTAAAGAAGGATTTTTGAGCATTGAGACATGGATTGTATATGTGTGCCATTCAGAGGGTGAATGGACAAGACAAAACATTGAAGTGCCTTTGAACGGGGTATGGTAGGTAGTAGGTGTCAGGCACACCGGTTTGAGTGTGTCAAGAACTGCAACGCTGCAGTGTTTTTCACATTCAACAGTTTCCTGTGTGTATCAAGAATGGTCCACCACCCAAAGGCCATACAGTCAACTTGACAACTGTGAAGCATAGGAGTCAACATTGGCCAGCATTCCTGTGGAACGCTTTTGACACTGTAGAGTCCATGCCATGACAAATTGAGACTGTTCTGAGGGCAAAAGGGGGTACAACTTAATATTAGGAAGGTGTTCCTAATGTTTTGTACACTCAGTGTACGGTCARTGTTCAGTGTATGACTGGGTCTGAGCTGAAGGGAGAGGCGCAGCAGTACTCACGTTCTTCACCATCTTGGTCTGCTCTACGATGGCCTCCAGCGGTACGTTAGTGGCTCCGATCTGTTGGGTGATCCCTCCTGCCTCTCCGTCCTGTACGTGTGTATGCCTCAGCTTGTCCAGGATCTTGGTCTTGCCTGTGTCTACGTGGCCCAGTACACAGACGACGGGGGAGCGGAGCTTGTCCAGGTTTATGTTCTTTATGTTCTCTGCTCGCCGTTTCTACACAGGAGGAACACAGAGAGAACAACATTAGACTTCTCTACCGTTTAACAATGTTGACGGGATGTGTGTGTGTGTGTGTGTGTGTGTGTGTGTATATGTGTGAGACTACCTCAATACGCTTCTTGGCCTTGTTGTAGATCCGCTCCTCTTTAGTGCGATCGTCATCGGAGTCGCTGTCACTACTGGACGCTGAGCTCTCCTTCCCTCCCTTCCTCTTAGTGGCTGGGGCCTGCTGCGGTGTGRGAGGCTGACTCTCCTTCTCCTCTTCCTCCTCCTCACTCTCCTCCTCTTCGTCATCCTCTTCCTCCTCGTCCTCWTCCTCGTCGTCCTCCTCTTCCTCCGGCTGTGACYAGGGTTTCTGTTGGGGCTGCTTTGGCGTCTCTGGCTTCACTTCAATGTGGACCGTCTTCAGCTCTGTAGAGGGAGAAGAGACATTGTGAGGAGAAAATATTGCTAAATATATATTGCTAAAACCTGAAGTCTGTCCTGTCCTACCTTTGTCCTGATCGATGGTCTCAGCGATAGCCTCCCAGTCATCAACTGCAGACTCAGCTTTCTGCTCTACCTCTAGGGGGAGGGACAGGAAGACATGACACAAAATGTGACTGAGGCAATGAAAGTTGTCTGGCGTTACACCCAGATCTGGACAACAAGCGGAGGACATTAAGGCAGGCTCCGTCTCCAAGATCTATGGTCCATTTTACCTGCTGCTACTTCAGGAGTTTCCACCGCCATCGGTGAGATGATTGGCTCTGCCGTCTCCGACGTGGGTGACATGACCTCTGAGATCTCTGACCGGGGAAGAGGAGGAATGAGGGATGAGGCACAAACAAATAGATAGATGATTTTGCAGTTGGACATGTTGATGTGGATTGGAAGAGGGTGTTACCTTCAGGGGTCTGTGCTTGTTGGGGCTTCTTTTTCCTCTTGTCTCCGTACACTGGCTTCTTCTTTGGCACCGAGTCGTCTTTGGATGGCACTTCAATACCCTGGGCCTTCAGGAGTTCAAGTGTGGCCTCAGCCCTGGCCCGGGCCTCTTTCTGGGCTTTGGTCAGCAGTTTGCCCTCCTTCTTCAGCCTCTCCTTCCTCTCTTTCTCCTTCTGTTTCTTCTTCTCCTTGCGCTCCTGTTCCAGACGCTCCTGTAGGTGTTACATTGAAGAGGTCAGTTGGTAAGAGGTCAGTGTGTGTGTGTGTGTGTGTGTGTGTATACACACAGTGTGTGTATATGTGTGTGTGCTTAACCTGCTCCAGTCTCTGAGCCTCCTGCTCTTCCAGGCGACGCAGGTTCTCTTCTTCCTCCTTCTTGGCGCGCTCCTCTTCCTCCTTCATGTGAGCCAGAGCCTCCTGCATGGCCTTCACTGTGGCCTTGCTGGGTCCCTTCTTCTTCTCCTCTTTCTCC
>NW_019943453.1:8501-11215 GCF_002910315.2 Salvelinus sp. IW2-2015 | reverse complement strand
ATTTTTTAAGGCTAGGGGAAGCTAATGATCCTCTGTGGCCAAATCATGCTTAGTAGCCTATTTTGAATGATTTTATTTATTTCTGTATAGACAGGAGTAGGCTAATTAGGCTATATCATTTTGGKAATTTAATTAAATTTACTTAGYGAAACCTTAGCATCCCCTAGCCTTATCACTGTGCATGAGRKTGTCAATCTACTACCCRCCATRGTAGAGAAGTTGACCTATTCTATTGWACAGTTTGTTGAGAAAGAAAGAGCCCAAACAGACTCTGGGACAGCTGTGGGACGATAGATCCCAAATTCATACAACCAGTATGCCTCGGATACATAAAACATACTTTAAAAAGCAACGAGTCGGACGCAACAGATCAGAACATTTGGTTTAAATGTTTATAAAATATTATTTTTTAAGATTATTAAGTCAGCAATGTGCACAAGGCAGTAGGAGGGAATGTGCATTTGGCTACCGGACAATGAAAGAAAGTTGATAACCAACAGAAAATAAGAGAAATAGTCTACTGGTTTCAATGGCATATGGAAGTCTGAATAAAATATTTGCCTCCACGGATATGGTCGGATTCTGCCTAGTCTACTTTGAAGCAAGGTAAAACACGACTCATAATATGTAGTAAAACATTGAGGTTTCAAACAATTAAGTAGCTATACGTTTTCAAAATGCATACTYCCTCCAGCTCATTGCAAAGGGATGTGTGAAGCCTGATGAAGCATGCCTTCCGTTTCCTGTGCATTTGAATGACGAATGGAGAGCARGCTTCAATTACCAGTAGAGAAATAAAAAATAGCAGGTATTTTTAATCGTGGCCACAAAAATGTTTTCAACACACAATTGCATTTACAATTGTTGTGCAATGATTGGGCTTATAAAAGCTCTGTCTGACAGATTTTCCTGGTTAAAGGCTCAGTATCTTTATGCTGTGCACATGTGATTAAGAAGATACATAACGAATATACACAAGCGGCAATTTAATTACACTAAATTATGCTAATTAACCCATAGAAAGAATAAGCATGAACGGTCAAATGTATTTACATCAATTGGTATTTCCGTCAATAGGCTAAAATGCATTAACAGCTTTTACTATATTAATTTCTTTCAAGCCGGCTATACTGAAACCCTGGTATGCCTTGGTATAATGGTCATTTATATATGCAGTGATAGCATCTGGGCTATAGCCTCTGGTATTAGTAGTCAATTAATATGAAGATTTGCACTGGGGCTATAGTCCTTTGTAGTATGTCATTACTATATGAAGAATTAGCACTGGGCTATAGGCTGCTGTGTATTCTTAGTCATTTACATTTATAAGATTTGCACTGGGCTTATAGCCTGGTCATTAGGTCATTACTTATGAAGATTTGCACTGGGCAATAAACCTGGTATATAGGTCATTACATTATGAAGCATTTTATCATTGGGCTTAGCTGGTATTAGTCAGATTACATCATGAAAGAATTGCACTGGGCTTATAGCCTTGTATAGGTACATATACATATGATAAGATTAGCACTGGGCTATCAGCCTAGTGTATAATGGTCGATTACATATGTAAGATATTGCACTGGGCGATAGCCTTGGTATTAGGTCAAATTATGAAGATTATGCACTGGGCTATAGCTCTGGTATTAGTTCATTACATATGAGATTTGACACTGGGCTATAGCTGGTCATTAGGGTCATTTTACAATGACAGATTAGCACTGGCTATAGGGCCTTGTATTAGTTCATTACTATGCAAGATTATGCACCTGGGCAATAACCTGGATAGGGTCATTATAGATGAAATTAGCATTGGCTATCGCCTGGTATTAGGTATTACATATGAAGATAGCATATGGCTACACCTTGCACCTTGCTTGACCTTTAGCTTCTGTGGTTTCGAAGGACAGTTCCTCCAGGCTCCTGCAGGATGTCGTCTTCACTGTGAAGATCAAATCATTATGAGCGAATACACAGTAGGCTGCAAGTCCAAGGGCAAGTGTGGAAATATTTTCCCAATCCAAAGTTCGTGTCTTATTATCATAATGATTTTAGAACTTGGAGGTTCATACATGTCGAAAGAAGAGAGAAAAAAGACTTACTCAAAATCGTCTTTCTTATTTGTCTTTCTTCTTGTGACTTTCCTTTACATTGGCTCCCTTGGACGCTCACGCTCCTCGATTTCTTGCTCGCTCGGGGCGTCAGGTCGATGCCATCGGCGGTTGCACTGAAACAAAGTCATGCAATCAATATGATGCACATTAACACATGGGAAAGCAGCCATTATTCAAGGCACAGCTGCGGAACCACAATGCTTTCTCCAGCGATTTCTTTCCATTATTGCAGTGTTACAAAAAACTGCAGGCTTCAGGCTGATCTACATACGCTCGTCGTCGCGTGGCAGCATGGCAATACTAATGTTAGATAATTCATATGCTTAGTGCAATTATTGCGCCGAACGAGCATCTGCGTTGCAAGGGATAAAATATAAGTTCTATTTTGTGACCGAAATCCGCTTGCACCTCCTGCCTCTTTCCCATCTCCTCATTGGTTTATAAAGCGAGTACCCACGTTGCCATGCTCTTCATTGTTATACCCACCATGGGTGACTGAAAGACGAACAAGGTCAAGTGGCGGTAATTGAACTCTAATTTATGAAAGATAGCCATCGCTAAGTCTGAAGTCAAGAGAGAAAAATCCTGGAGGAAGAGAGA
>NW_019943453.1:4257-7197 GCF_002910315.2 Salvelinus sp. IW2-2015 | reverse complement strand
CCATAGAGGCGACAGTTGGGACAATGAATGAGGGCCCTTTCTGACAGCACAATGAAAAGGGATGATGTTGCAGGCATGGGGCATAGCCAGGCTGGAGGTCCTCACTTGTGCTGTCAGTGACTCAAAGATTCAGCAATAGTTCGCTGACAATGTCCTCCTAGAATTGCATCATATATAGCTAGTTATCTGCGTTAGTGGGCGAGCAAGCTAGCTAAGTTAGATAYCTCACGAGCTAATGGATATTAACTTTAGAATGTGACTGCATGGAGCCTGGCTAGCTAGCTAGCTGGTAGTAGGATGCCTATGTAGCTGCATAACATATGCTAGCTAATAGCGAGAATAATAGGTTTRGTGTCTCTGTTGTTCAGCATCAAGTATGTTTATACGAGATATAAATTGGTTAATTCATTGTCAATATGAAAGGTAGAAAACAAGTGCACGAGGATAACGTTAGCTTATTAATAAGCTCGAGACGGGAGGCCTAGCCAAAGCAACCTGCCGCCACATGAAACTCATGGCTTCAGTATCATGCTAATGCTAGCCAGCTCAGCCTGTACGACTAGCGTTAGCTAGCTATATTCATAGAAGTCTGTTGCATACATCACAACTTTCTCAAATCGTATGACACACGGGCCACTCTATCATGTACCTGTCATCGCCTGACTTTTTCTGTTTCTTCCCCATTCTCCTTGTTTTTATTTTTATCCACAATGTTCAGCCTCGTTGTTCGCCGATACAGCACATATGGTTGATCCAATGGTGGTTGGTCACACATCCTGCGCAGTTGCAGAGCGTTTCCTATTGCCTGTACTGAAGTGAAGGGCATCTTCACTGCGCAAACTGCGCAGGTATAATGGAGTAACAAATTATTATTATTATTGTGACAGYTGCAAAGAAATGCGTTGTTTACAGGGTCAGCCAGTAGTACAGCATCCCAGGGGCAAATTAGGGTTAAGTACCTTGCTCAAGGGTACATCTACAGATTTTTCACCTTGTCGGTTCAGTTATTCAAACTAATAACCTTTCAGTTACTGGTCCAACACTAACCGCTAGGCCAAATATTTTTTATAATCAACCCAAGATAGACAGCAGCATGTKATTTCCAATGAATGCAATGTAATCATAGAGGGCACTGGGCAGAACAAGCAACCTATGGGCAGAGCCAAGATCGAGCTAGTGAGATCCTATTGGCACGTTCTAGCATGTATTTGCATATTTCAGTTAGGGAACGCCACTCTGTGAAGTGTGCATGTGAAATAAGTTGGCATTTCGCCCTTACACTCCTTCTAAACAAAGCTATTTTTTACAACTTTGGCAAAGTGTAAAGTCTACTCTGTTCATAACAMATTTTAGTTTTGGGAACAGAAAACTGTATTGGGATKAAATGTTTCAWCGATGWCAAAATTTGCAGAATGTCAYCCAAAATCCATATCGCTCCATCTTCCCCCACTGCCCGCCACTGGGCTTCCTCTCATCACTTGTTTTTCAAAGCAGAGGATCACTGGTTGAAGGATGTGGGGGAAGCTAAGTTGTTAGCAGCACACTGTCCCCCATTACAGAGGCAGCATTTATTGCACTCGGGAAAAGGATGTAACCTATTTTCTAAAGGGTATATTTAAGAAATAAGGCCAGAGGGAGTATGYTATATGACCAATATTCCACAGCTAAGGGCTGTTCTTACYCACAATGCAATGCTGAGTGCCTAGATACAGTCCTTAGTTGTGGTATATTGGCCATATATCACAAACCCCCAAGGTGCCTTATTGCTATTATAAACTGATTACCAGCGTAATTAGATGTTTATGCAGAATTTGTGCTATGGAAATACTTTGTGTGCATATAAAGTCAGGGTCTACAGATAACTTTCTAGAACGGCTATACAGAGAGCACCCCTTCCCTTGGTCCAGAGYAATTGGTGATTAAACTATCCCAATAACAAAACACTGGACAACTCAGTGTGTCATGCAGCAGTGCTTTATTCACATTATGAAGACAACTCTTCGGCACAGATTATACATCTTTCTTTCAAGTTCTTTATTTTGTGGGATTGTCCTCAGAAATTCTGCTGTGATTACTGATGTCTCGTAGGGACATAATTTCCCACCTATCAGGTGTAAGGAGAACTCTCATCAGTAAGCTGATTAAAAGCACCTGTTCGCCAAATAAGGAACTTGAATGCAATGTTTTTGGTTAGCAAAGGTCAAGTTTGACTAGCTTGGGTTACCAAGACAACGTAAGTTTGTTTAGAGCAGTGTGTATAAATAGGCACTCTTGTTGTTTTTTTAATCTATCAGCATTGAATACAGACAATTTTTCTTATTTTATTTTATTTCACCTAATCCCCACTTGCCCTCCTGTGTCAGCTGCAGAAGGTTATGTGGCTGGCTGTGCAGGCTTGAGGAGTGCCAAGCTTCAGCAGGGGGGCGGGAGGAGAGGGGAGAGGAGAGTGGAGGAGCTGTTCTTTGGGGAACCAGCAGGAGCCAGGCCATATCAGTACAATCAGCTCAGCTGCAGGAACAGCAGGCCCCCCACACTGGAGACAACAGAGTACCACACACAGCATGCAGAGGTAGACTTCTGTTGCCTAAGAGGGGATGGCGATGTAATACTGAACAAATGGAGGGGGTTCGGTTTGTAGAGCATCATCGAAAACCTGAGAGGAAGAATCACGCCTACTAAGAGGGCGCTATCACCAAAGTGACACCTGTAAGAACCAGACTGAATACCCGCTATATTGCAATCTAATTCAACAGGCATAAAGAAAATAGTATAATCAATAGCTACATTTACCATCCACGCTGGGTTTGGCCTATGTCTCAGGATAGCGAGTCGGCCACGACCACTGACCATAGAACTTGAGACCCAGCTGAATGCAGCAGAATCAGAAGCAGGACTGCAGGCTATGGACCAGTTTGCACCCAGGAGGAGAGACAGTCTGAA
>NW_019943453.1:0-1519 GCF_002910315.2 Salvelinus sp. IW2-2015 | reverse complement strand
CAGACTGGTGCAGAAGCTCAGCCTCACAGGTGAGTTACTCTGGGGCTTGACTGCGAGGAGAGAGGGTAGTGGAGAACGAGATGCCAGAATGTGATGTAACATTGTTGGCTATCCTACAGAGAGAGAGCAGGTCCTGTTCACAGAGCCAGGCGGCAGGGGGAAACGTGGCTCTCATCTGGACAGCTTCTTGCGGAGCGTGGAGYAGGAGAGGGACTACTACAGACAGGAAGCAGACAGCCTGAGGAGGATGCTGAGGGGCAGGTGCTCCTGTAGCCCCTGTCGGGGGCACCTCCAGAGCCGCAGCCCCACCCGCCAGTCCCCTGTCAAGGTAAAGGAATGGCTGTCTAATATTAACTAGAAATGTAAATAGGGATTTGTTACACCATCTTCAGTGTTATAAATGTATAAATGACGCTATATATCAATTTTCAGAAATGTTGGTAAATTATCTTTGATTGCTTAAAGAAATGATGAAAAAGATTGGTGTGTTTTTTCACTATCTAATCATGGCATGGGGTTGTTCACTGACAGACATGTATTTGTTTAAAATATATTACTTGATGGTTTCATTTCAGAGACAAATAATCATATTTCTTAGGAAAATGCTATATATCCGGCTCACTCTCAGAGAAATAAGTTGTACTGCTAGGTTTTACKCAGTCAAATGTAATACATGGTAACATTTTTAATAAAGAACTGTAGAAATTATATWTTTTTTTACATCAATATAATAAAACAATTAAATAAAAATGTATTCAGTAATATAAGACCTGTGAAACATTTACATTTGACATTTTAGTRGTTTAGCAGATGCTRTCATCCAGAGCGACTTAAAGTAAGTGCATTCATCTTAAGGTAGCTAGGTGAGACAACCACATATCACAGTCAAATATACAGGATACCAACATTSCATTCCAGCAAAACAATATAGCGGTTAGCAAAATAAACACATTTTCATACACACTKAAATCTATTAATTAAACATCTGAGAACAGTAATATTTTACACACGCATGAAGCAATCATTTCTGATGAAAAAATACAAATGTGAAAAATTGGTGGACATAGCATTTTGTAAATAAACTCTTCAAATATTACTTTTTCCATATTAATCAGAAAAAAATCGCATTTCTGACCAATATCTCCTGGACTGCGAGCACTTTGTCATAATACTAATGTAACAGCTGATGTACTCTTTTGGGCAGGGGGGCAGCTATGATTCTGACATCATGTCTCGTTCCCCTGTTTTGGGCAGGGGGGCAGCTATGATTCTGACATCATGTCTCGTTCCCCTGTTTTGGGCAGGGGGGCAGCTATGATTCTGACATCATGTCTCGCTCCCCTGTTTTGGGCAGGGGGGCAGCTATGATTCTGACATCATGTCTTGTTCCCCTGTTTTGGGCAGGGGGGCAGCTATGATTCTGACATCATGTGTCGTTCCCCTGTTTTGGGCAGGGGGGCAGCTATGATTCTGACATCATGTCTCGTTCCCCTGTTTTGGGCAGGGGGGCAGCTATGAT